>NC_053023.1:189806895-189943043 GCF_003073215.2 Triticum urartu
CAACAAAACTGCTAGCTAATACTTTTTTAGGAGATGGAACAAAACATCCTGATGAGCATCTAATATATGTGGATAAAGTTTGTGGATTATTTAAGCTTGCAGGTGTACCCGGAGATGTTGTTAAGAAGAAGGTCTTCCCTTTATCTTTGAGGGGAGATGCATCGACATGGTATAGGCTATGTGATGATATGGAGTCTTGGAACTACAAACGATTGAAATTGGAATTTCATCAAAAGTTTTATCCTATGCATCTTGTTCATCGTGATCGCAATTACATATATAATTTTTGGCCTCGCGAAGGAGAAAGCATCGCTCAAGCTTGGGGGAGGCTTAAATCAATGTTATATTCATGCCCCAATCATGAGCTCTCAAGAGAAATGATTATTCAAAATTTTTATGCTCGGCTTTCTAGTAACAATCGCACCATGCTTGATACTTCTTGTGCTGGCTCTTTTATGATGAGGACTATTAAATTAAAATGGGATTTATTGGAAAGAATTAAACACAACTCCGAAGATTGGGACCTCGACAATGGTAAGGAGTCAGGTATGACACCTAGTTTTGATTGTGTTAAATCTTTTATGGATACCGATATTTTTCGTAAATTTAGCACTAATATATGGACTTGACTCTGAGATAGTAGCTTATTTCTATGAATCTTTTGCTGCTTATGTTGATCTCCCCAAGGAGAAGTGGTTTAAATATCATCCTCCCCATAGAAGTAAAAGTAGCTGCACCTATTAAAGTTGAAGAAAAGACTATTACTTATAATGATCCTATTGTTCCTACTTCTTATGTTGAGAAACAGCCTTTCCCTGTCAGAGTAAAGGATCATGCTAAAGATTCAACTGTGGTTCGTAAAAGCAATATTAAAACATATACACCTCCTGAGCAAGTTAAAGTTGAACCTAATATTTCTATTGTTAAAGATCTCTTGTCTGATAATATAGATGGGCATGTTATTTATTTCTGTAATGAAACTGCTAGAATTACTAAACCCCGTGATACAGATAAACCTAGACCTGTGGTAGGCATGCCTGTTATTTCTGTTAAAATAGGAGATCATTGTTATCATGGCTTATGTGATATGGGTGCTAGTGCTAGTGCAATACCTCATTCCTTATACAAAGAAATTATGCATGAGATTGCACCTGCTGAAATAGAAGATATTGATGTCACAATTAAACTTGCCAATAGAGATACTATTTCACCGATGGGAATTGTTAGAGATGTTGAAGTCTTGTGTGGGAAAACTAAATATCCTGCTGATTTTTTTGTTCTTGGTTCCCCACAAGATAGTTTTTGTCCCATTATATTTGGTAGACCCTTCTTAAATACTGTTAATGCTACCATAGATTGCAAAAGGGATGTTGTTACTGTCGGTTTAGATGATATGACTCATGAATTTAATTTTTCTAAATTTAGTAGACAACATCGCGAAGAAGAATTACCTAGTAAGGATGAAATTATTGGTCTTGCTTCTATTGCCGTACCTCCTAGTGATCCTTTAGAACAATATTTGCTAGACCATGAAAATGATATGTTTATGAATGAAAGAAGGGAATTAGATGAAGTATTCTTTAAGCAGGAACCTATTCTGAAAAACAATTTACCTATTGAAATCCTAGGGGATCCTCCTCCACCCAAGGGTGATCCCGTGTTTGAGCTTAAACCGTTACCTGATACTCTTAAATATGCTTATCTTGATGAGAAAAAGATATATCATGTTATTATTAGTGCTAACCTTTCAAAGCATGAAGAAGAGAGATTATTGAAAACTCCGAAGAAGCACCATGCTGCTATTGGGTATACTCTTGATGATCTTAAGGGCATTAGTCCCACTCTATGTCAACATAAAATTAATTTGGAAGAAGATGCTAAACAGTTCGTGATCATCAACGCCGTCTGAATCCTAAAATGAAAGAATTGGTAAGAAAGGAGATACTAAAGCTCCTTGAGGCAGGTATAATTTATCCCGTTGCTGATAGTAAGTGGGTAAGTCATGTCCATTGTGTCCCCAAGAAGGGAGGTATTACTATTGTTCCTAATGATAAAGATGAATTGATCCCTCAAAGAATTATTACTAGTTATAGGATGGTAATTGATTTCCGCAAATTAAATAAGGCTACTAAAAAAGATCATTACCCCTTACCTTTTATCGATCAAATGCTAGAAAGATTGCCTAAACATACACATTTTTGCTTTCTAGATGGTTATTCTGGTTTCTCTCAAATACCTATGTCAGCCAAAGATCAATCAAAGACTACTTTTACATGCCCTTTTGGTACTTTTGCTTATAGAATTATGCCTTCTGGTTTATGTAATGCACCTGCTACCTTTGAAAGATGCATGATGGCTATATTCTCTGACTTTTGTGAAAAGATTTGTGAGGTTTTCATGGACGACTTTTCCGTATATGGATCTTCTTTTGATGATTGCTTGAGCAACCTTGATCGAGTTTTGCAGAGATGTGAAGAAACTAATCTTTTCTTGAATTGGGAAAAGTGCCACTTTATGGTTAATGAAGGTATTGTCTTGGGGAATAAAGTTTCTGAAAGAGGTATTGAAGTTGATAAAGCCAAGGTTGATGCTATTGAAAAGATGCCATGTCCCAAGGACATCAAAGGTATAAGAAGTTTCCTTGGTCATGCCAGTTTTTATAGGAGGTTCATTAAGGACTTCTCAAAAATCTCTCGGCCTCTAACTAATTTATTACAAAAATATATACCATTTGTCTTTGATGATGATTGTGTAGAAGCATTTGAAATACTTAAGAAACCATTGATCTCTGCACCTATTGTTCAGCCACCTGATTGGAATTTACCCTTTGAAATTATGTGTGATGCTAGTGATTATGTTGTAGGTGCTGTTCTAGGACAAAGAGTTGATAAGAAACTAAATGTTATCCAATATGCTAGTAAAACTCTAGACAATGCCTAAAGAAATTATGCTACTACTGAAAAAGAATTCTTAGCAGTTGTATTTGCCTGTGATAAGTTTAGGCCTTATATTGTTGATTCTAAAGTAACTATTCACACTGATCATGCTGCTATTAAATATCTTATGGAAAAGAAAGATGCTAAACCTAGACTTATTAGATGGGTTCTCTTGCTACAAGAATTTGATTTGCATATTGTTGATAGAAAAGGAGCCGAGAACCCCGTTGCAGACAACTTGTCTAGGTTAGAAAATGTGCTTGATGACCCACTACCTATTGATGATAGCTTTCCTGATGAGCAATTAAATGTCATAAATACTTCTCATACTGCTCCATGGTATGCTAATTATGCTAATTACATTGTTGCTAAGTTTATACCACCTAGTTTCACATACCAGCAAAAGAAAAAAGTTCTTTTATGATTTGAGGCATTACTTTTGGGATGACCCACATCTTTATAAAGAAGGAGTAGATGGTGTTATTAGATGTTGTGTACTTGAGCATGAACAGGAACAGATCCTACGCAAGTGTCACTCCGAAACTTATGGAGGACACCATGCTGGAGATAGGACTGCACATAAGGTACTACAATCTGGTTTTTATTGGCCTACTCTCTTCAAGGATGCCCGTAAGTTTGTCTTATCTTGTGATGAATGTCAAAGAATTGGTAATATTAGTAGATGTCAAGAAATGCCTATGAATTATTCACTTGTTATGGAACCATTTGATGTTTGGGGCTTTGACTATATGGGACCTTTTCCTTCCTCTAATGGTTATACACATATTTTAGTTGTTGTTGATTACGTTACTAAGTGGGTAGAAGCTATTCCAACTAGTAGTGCTGATCATAACACTTCTATTAAAATGCTTAAAGAAGTTATTTTTCCAAGGTTTGGAGTCCCTAGATATTTAATGACTGATGGTGGTTCACATTTTATTCATGGCGATTTCCGTAAAATGCTTGCTAAATATGATGTTAATCATAGAATTGCATCCCCTTATCACCCTCAGTCTAGTGGTCAAGTAGAATTGAGAAATAGAGAACTCAAATTAATTTTGCAAAAGACTGTTAATAGGTCCAGAAAGAATTGGTCCAAGAAACTTGATGATGCATTATGGGCCTATAGAACTACATATAAAAATCCTATGGGTATGTCTCCGTATAAAATGGTCTATGGAAAAGCATGTCACTTACCTCTCGAACTAGAACACAAGGCTTATTGGGCTATTAAAGAAATTAATTATGATTTTAAACTTGCCGGTGAGAAGAGGTTATTCGATATTAGCTCACTTGAGGAATGGAGAACCCAAGCCTACGAAAATGCCAAGTTGTTTAAAGAAAAAGTTAAAAGGTGGCATGATAAAAGAATACAAAAGCGTGAGTTTAATGTAGGTGATTATGTATTCTATACAACTCTCGTTTAAGATTTTTTGCAGGAAAACTTCTCTCCAAATGGGAAGGCCCTTAAGTTATCGAGGAGGTCTATCGTTCCGGTGCCATAAAAATCAACAACTTCGAAGGCACAAATCCGAAGGTGGTGAACGGTTAAAGAATCAAACACTATATCTTAGGTAATCCCATAAATGTTGAAACCAATGTTATTGAAACCGTAACCCCGGAGGAATACATAAAGCACACTTTCCAGAACGTTTCAGACTCCGAAAAGGAATAGGTATGTGGTACGATAAGTAAACTGACTCCAAAACAGTTTTTAAGGCAATATTTCTCCGTTTTGGAATATTTAGAAAAATAGAAAAATAAGCAACAATCAGGAAAGGACACGAGGGCTCCACGAGGGTGGAGGGCGCGCCATACCCTACTGGGCGCGCCCCCTACCTCGTGGGCACCTCGTGTGCTCTCCGGACTCCGTTTTCTTACAGGACACATATTTTGGTCGGTAAAAATTCATTATATAACCTCCCGGGGGTTTTGACTCCCGTATCACGCAAAAAATCTCCTGTCTTTGTTTCGAGCTATTTTCTGTCAGGGTTCTTAAGGCCATGCACTATGTCGTCTCCCTCCTCCTCCAACCATGAGGGCAATGATGCTTGGATAATGAAGATAGAGCTGAAGAGAGAAGAACCTATGGAGATCAACAAGGATGAAGGGATCAAGAAGGCCATGGAGGACCATGTTCCAGCAACAGAGAACACCCTTCAACTGGATCACAATCTTCTTACTCCAACAGAAATCGAAGCTTTCAAGATGATTGAGTTGGCTCGTATATAAAATAAGTATCTCACACGTGAAAATATTTTGTTGAAGGAGCATATCATCGCACTCAAGGGCATTATCCGCAAGCTAGAAGACCTCCTACACTCGATGTGCGACTATCCATCATCAACAACTCCACCTTCTTCTCCAACAAAGAAGAATTGAGTATTTGGTATAGGCACTCCACTTGGCAACTGCCAAGCTTGGGGGAGTGCCCCGGTATCATATCACCATCACTTTTATCTTTATTGTTTTTCTTAGTTTGATCCTTTTGGTAATATCTTGATCTAGTAGAATAAAAGTTCTTAGTATGATCCAGTTGTGAGTTTTTCTTTATTATCCTTCTATGTAATCGAGTCCATGAGCTATATAATAAAGATTAGTGTTGAGTCAAGGGCTTGATTATTTTTGCCATGATCCCAAGTGAATAAAAGAAAAGAGAAAGAAATAAAAAGAAACAAAGAGATCATGTGACTCTTATGGAGAGTAATGAGCTCACATAGAAAGAGTATGATGAATAAAAGTTGTTGAGAGTTGACAAACATAGTTTTGGTCATCGTTGCAATTAATAGGAAGTAATAAAGAAAGAGAGGTCTTCACATATAAATATACTATCTTGGACATCTTTTATGATTGTGAGCACTCATTAAAATATGATATGCTAAAGAGTTGACATTGGACAAGGAAGGCAACATAATGGGTTATGTTTTCTTACATCTGAGATAAATTATATTGTCTTGGATCCTCCAACATGTTGAGCTTGCCTTTCCCCCTCATACTAGCCAAATTCATTGCACCAAGTAGAGATACTACTTGTGCTTCCAAACACTCTTAAACCAGTTTTGCCATGAGAGTCCACCATACCTACCTATGGATTGAGTAAGATCCGTCAAGTAAGTTGTCATCGGTGCAAGCAATAAAAATTGCTCTCTAAATATGTATGATTGATTGGTGTGGAAGAAATAGGCTTTATACAATCGTGTGATATGGAAGTAATAAAAGTGACAGACTGCATAATAAAGGTCCATATCACAAGTGGCAATATAAAGTAACGTTCTTTCGCATTAGGATTTTCTGCATCCAACCATAAAAGCGCATGACAACCTCTGCTTCCCTCTGCGAAGGGCCTATCTTTTACTTTTATCTCCTATACTGCAAAGATTCATGATGATCTTCACCCTTCCTTTTTACATTTTATCCTTTGGCAAGCACAATATGTTGGAAAGATCTTGGTATATATGGCTAATTGGATGTGAGTTTTCATGAACTATTACTGTTGACATTACCCTTGAGGTAAAACGTTGGGAGGCAAAACTATAAGCCCCTATCTTTCTCTGTGTCCTATTAAAACTCCATACCCATAAGTATTGCGTGAGTGTCAGCAATTGTGAAAGACTAGATGATATTTGAGTATGTGGACTTGCTGAAAAGCTCTTATACATTGACTCTTTCCTATGTTATGATAAATTGCAATTGCTTCAATGACTGAGATTATAGTTCGTTAGTTTTCAATGAAGTTTACGATTCATACTTGATATTGTGATTGAATTATTACTCTAACATAAGATATCATATGACAAGAATTATATAGGTTGCTGCTCTAAGAATGATCATGATGCCCTCATGTCCGTATTTTACGTGGCTGCTACGGGCTTAGCAAGAACCGTTCTTACCTACACATCAAAACCACAACGATAGTTTGTCAAGTTGGTGCTGTTTTAACCTTCGCAAGGACCGGGCGTAGCCACACTCGGTTCAACTAAAGTTGGAGAAACTGACACCCGCCAGCCACCTGTGTGCAAAGCACGTCGGTAGAACCAGTCTCGCGTAAGCGTACGCGTAAGGTCGGTCCGGGCCGCTTCATCCAACAATACCGCCGAACCAAAGTATGACATGCTGGTAAGCAGTATGACTTATATCGCCCACAACTCACTTGTCTTCTACTCGTGCATATAACATCAACACATAAAACCTAGGCTCGGATGCCACTATTGGGGAACGTAGTAATTTCAAAAAAATTCCTACGCACACGGAAGATCATGGTGATGCATAGCAACGAGAGGGGAGAGTGTTGTCTACGTACCCTCGTAGACCGACAGCGGAAGCGTTATGACAACGCGGTTGATGTAGTCGTACGTCTTCACGGCCCGACCGATCAAGCACCGAAACTACGGCACCTCCAAGTTTTAGCACACGTTCAGCTCGATGATGATCCCCGGACTCCGATCCAGCAAAGTGTCGGGGATGAGTTCCGTCAGCACGACGGCGTGGTGATGATCTTGATGTTCTACCGTCGCAGGGCTTCGCCTAAGCACCGCTACAATATTATCGAGGATTATGGTGGAGGGGGGCACCGCACACGGCTAAGAGAACGATCACCAAGATCAACTTGTGTGTCTAGAGGTGCCCCCCTGCCCCCGTATATAAAGGAGCAAGGGGGAGGCCGGCCGGCCCTTGTGGGCGCGCCATGGAGGAGGAGTCCTCCTCCTAGTAGGAGTAGGACTACCCTCTTTCCTACTCCTACTAGGAGGGGGAAAGGAAGGGGGAGAGGGAGAAGGAAAGGGGGGCGCCGCCCCCCTTCTCCTAGTCCAATTCGGACCAGAGGGGGAGGGGGCGCACGGCCCACGCTGGCCGCCCCTCTCTCTCCACTAAGGCCCATTACTTCTCCCGGGGGGGTTCCGGTAACCCTCCGGCACTCCGGTTTTCTCCGAAATCACCCGGAACACTTCCGGTGTCCGAATATAGCCGTCCAATATATCGATCTTTATGTCTCGACCATTTCGAGACTCCTCGTTATGTCCGTGATCACATCCGGGACTGCGAACAACCTTCGGTACATCAAAACTTATAAACTCATAAAATAAATGTCATCGAAACCTTAAGCGTGCGGACCCTACGGGTTCGAGAACAATGTAGACATGACCGAGACACGTCTCCGGTCAATAACCAATAGCGGAACCTGGATGCTCATATTGGCTTCTACATATTCTACGAAGATCTTTATCGGTCAGACCGCATAACAACATACGTTGTTCCCTTTGTCATCGGTATGTTACTTGCCCGAGATTCGATCGTCGGTATCTCAATACCTAGTTCAATCTCGTTACCGGCAAGTCTCTTTTCTCGTTCCGTAATACATCATCCCGCAACTAACTCATTAGTTGCAATGCTTGCAAGGCTTAGGTGATGTGCATTACCGAGAGGGCCCAGAGATACCTCTCCGACATTCGGAGTGACAAATCCTAATCTCGAAATACGCCAACCCAACAAGTACCTTCGGAGACACCTGTAGAGCACCTTTATAATCACCCAGTTACGTTGTGACGTTTGGTAGCACACAAAGTGTTCCTCCGGTAAACAGGAGTTGCATAATCTCATAGTCATAGGAACATGTATAAGTCATGAAGAAAGCAATAGCAACATACTAAACGATCGGGTGCTAAGCTTAACGGAATGGGTCATGTAAATCACATCATTCTCCTAATGATGTGATCCCGTTAATAAAATGACAACTCATGTCTATGGTTAGGAAACATAACCATCTTTAATTAACGAGCTAGTCAAGTAGAGGCATACTAGTGACACTCTGTTTGTCTATGTATTCACACATGTATTATGTTTCCGGTTAATACAATTCTAGCATGAATAATAAACATTTATCATGAAATAAGGAAATAAATAATAAATTTATTATTGCCTCTAGGGCGTATTTCCTTCAGTCTCCCACTTGCACTAGAGTCGATAATCTAGATCACATCACCATGTGATTAACATCGATAGTTCACATCATCATGTGATTAACACCCATAGTTCACATCGCCATGTGACCAACACCGAAAGGGTTTACTAGATTCAGTAATCTAGTTCACATCGCTATGTGATTAACACCCAAAGAGTACTAAGGTGTGATCATGTTTTGCTTGTGAGAGAATCTTAGTCAACGGGTCTTTCATATTCAGATCCGCATGTATTTTGCAAATTTCTATGTCAACAATGCTCTACATGGATCTACTCTAGCTAATTGCTCCCACTTTCAATATGCATCCAGATTGAGACTTAGAATCATCTGGATTAGTGTCAAAGTTTGCATCGACGTAACCCTTTATGACGAACCTTTTTTCACCTCCATAATCGAGAAACATATCCTTATTCAACTAAGGATAATTTTGACCGTTGTCCAGTGATCTACTCCTAGATCACTATTGTACTCCCTTGCCAAAATCAGTGTAGGGTATACAATAGATCTGGTACACAGCATGGCATACTTTATAGAACCTATGGCTGAGGCATAGGGAATGACTTTCATTCTCTTTCTATCTTCTGCCGTGGTCGGGTTTTGAGTCTTACTCAATTTCACACCTTGTAACACAGGCAAGAACTCTTTCTTTGATTGTTCCATTTTGAACTACTTCAAAATCTTGTCAAGGTATGTACTCATTGAAAAAACCTATCAAGTGTTTTGATCTATCTCTATAGATCTTGATGCTCAATATGTAAGCAGCTTCACCGAGGTCCTTCTTCGAAAAACTCCTTTCAAATACTCCTTTATGCATTGCTGAATAATTCTACATTATTTCCGATCAACAATATGTCATTTACATATACTTATCAGAAATGCTGTAGTGCTCCCACTCACTTTCTTGTAAATACAGGCTTCACCGCAAGTCTGTACAGAACTATATGCTTTGATCAACTTATCAAAGCGTATATTCCAACTCCGAGATGCTTGCACCAGTCCATAGATGGATCGCTGGAGCTTGCATATTTTGTTAGCACCTTTAGGATTGACAAAACCTTCTGGTTGCATCATATACAACTCTTCTTTAATAAATCCATTAATAAATGTAGTTTTGTTTATCCATTTGCCAGATTTCATAAAATGCGGCTATTGCTAACATGATTCGGACAGACTTAAGCATAGATACGAGTGAGAAACTCTCATCGTAGTCAACACCTTGAACTTGTCGAAAACCTTTTGCGACAATTCTAGCTTTGTAGATAGTAACACTACTATCAGCGTCCGTCTTCCTCTTGAAGATCCATTTATTTTCTATGGCTTGCTGGTCATCGGGCAAGTCAACCAAAGTCCACACTTTGTTCTCATATATGGATCCCATCTCAGATTTCATGGCCTCAAGCCATTTCACGGAATCTGGGCTCATCATCGCTTCCCCATAGTTCGTAGGTTCGTCATGGTCAAGTAGCATGACCTCTAGAACAGGATTACCGTACCACTCTGGTGCGGATCTCACTCTGGTTTACCTACGAGGTTCGGTAGTAACTTGATCTGAAGTTATATGATCATCATCATTAGCTTCCTCACTAATTGGTGTAGTAGTTACAGGAACAAATTTCTGTGATGAACTACTTTCCAATAAGGGAGCAGGTATAGCTACCTCCTCAAGTTCTACTTTCCTCCCACTCACTTCTTTCGAGAGAAAACCCTTCTCTAGAAAGGATCCATTCTTAGCAACGAATGTCTTACCTTCGGATCTGTGATAGAAGTTGTACCCAACAGTCTCCTTTGGGTATCCTATGAAGACATATTTCTCCGATTTGGGTTTGAGCTTATCAGGATGAAACTTTTTCATATAAGCATCCCAACCCCAAAGTTTAAGAAACGACAACTTTGGTTTCTTGCCAAACCACAGTTCAGATTGTGTCGTCTCAATGGACTTAGATGGTGCCCTTTTTAACGTGAATGCAACTGTCTTTAATGCATAACTCCAAAAACGATAGTGGTAAATCGGTAAGAAACATCATAGATTGCACTATATCCAATAAAGTACAGTTATGACGTTCGGACACACCAATATGCTGTGGTGTTCCAGGTGGCGTGAGTAGTGAAACTATTTCACATTGTTTTAACTGAAGACCAAATTCGTAACTCAAATACTCTTCTCCACGATCAGATCGTAGAAACTTTATTTTTCTTGTTACGATGATTTTCCACTTCACTCTGAAATTATATGAACTTTTCAATTGTTTCAGACTTCTATTTCATTAAGTAGATATACCCATATTTGCTCAAATCATCTGTGAAGGTCAGAAAATAATGATACCCGTCGCGAGCCTCAACACTCATTGGACTGCATACATCAGTATGTATTATTTCTAATAAGTCAGTTGCTCGCTCAATTGTTCCGGAGAACGGAGTCTTAGTCATCTTGCCCATGAGGCATGGTACGCAAGCATCAAGTGATTCATAATCAAGTGATTCCAAAAGTCCATCAGCATGGAGTTTCTTCATGCGCTTTACACCAATATGACCTAAACGGCAGTGCCATAAATAAGTTGCACTATCATTATTAACTTTGCATCTTTTGGCTTCAATATTATGAAAATGTGTATCACTACGATCAAGATCCAACGAACCATTTTCATTGGGTGTGTAACCATATAAGGTTTTATTCATGTAAACAGAACAACAATTTATTCTCTTACTTAAATGAATAACTGTATTGCAATAAACATGATCAAATCATATTCATGCTCAACGCAAACACCAAATAACACCTATTTAGGTTCAACACTAATCCCGAAAGTATAGGGAGTGTGCGATGATGATCATATCAATCTTGGAACCACTTCCAAGACACATCCTCACTTCACCCTTAACTAGTCTTTGTTCATTCTGCAACTCCCGTTTCGAGTTACTACTTTTAGCAACTGAACCAGTATCAAATACCGAGGAGTTGCTACGAACACTAGTAGAGTACACATCAATAACATGTATATCCAATATACCTTTGTTCACTTTGCCATCCTTCTTATCCGCCAAATACTTGGGGCAGTTCCGCTTCCAGTAACCATTCCCTTTGCAGTAGAAGCACTTAGTCTCAGGCTTAGGTCCAGACTTGGACTTCTTCACTTGAGCAGCAACTTGCTTGTCGTTCTTCTTGAAGTTCCCCTTCTTCCCTTTGCCCTTTTCTTGAAACTAGTGGTCTTGTCTACCATCAACACTTGATGTTTTTCTTGATTTCTACCTTCATCGATTTTAGCATCACGAAGAGCTTGGGAATTGTTTCTGTTATCCCTTGCATATTATAGTTCATCACGAAGTTCTACTAACTTGGTGATGGTGACTAGAGAATTCTTTCAATCACTATTTTATCTGGAAGTTTAACTCTCACTTGCTTCAAGCGATTGTAGTACCCAGACAATCTGAGCACATGCTCACTGCTTGAGTGATTCTCCTCCATCTTTTAGCTATAGAACTTGTTAGAGACTTCATATCTCTCAACTTGGGTATTTGCTTGAAATATTAACTTCAACTCCTAGAACATCTCATATGGTCCATGACGTTCAAAACATCTTTGAAGTCCCGATTCTAAGCCGTCAAGCATGGTGCACTAAACTATCAAGTAGTCATCATATTGAGCTAGCCAAACGTTCATAACGTCTGCATTTGCTCCTGCAATAGGTCTGTCACCAAGCGGTGCATCAAGGACATAATTCTTCTGTGCCGCAATGAGGATAAACCTCAGATCACGGATCCAATCCGCATCATTGCTACTAACATCTTTCAACTTAGTTTTCTCTAGGAACATATCAAAATAAACACAGGGAAGCAACAATGCGAGCTATTGATCTACAACATAGATATGCTAATACTACTAGGACTAAGTTCATGATAAATTTAAGTTCAATTAATCATATTACTTAAGAACTCCCACTTAGATAGACATCCCTCTAGTCCTCTAAGTGATCACGTGATCCAAATCAACTAAACCATAACCGATCATCACGTGAAATGGAGTAGCTTTCAATGGTGAACATCTTTATGTTGATCATATCTACTATATGATTCATGCTCGACCTTTCGGTCTCAGTGTTCCGAGGCCATATCTGCATATGCTAGGCTCGTCAAGTTTAACCTGAGTATTCTGCGTGTGCAAAACTGGCTTGCACCCGTTGTAGATGGACGTAGAGCTTATCACACCTGATCATCACGTGGTGTCTGGGCACGACGAACTTTGGCAACGGTGCATACTCAGGGAGAACACTTTTATCTTGAAATTTAGTGAGAGATCATCTTATAATGCTACCGTCAATCAAAGCAAGATAAGATGCATAAAAGATAAACATCACATGCAATCAATATAAGTGATATGATATGGCCAACATCATCTTGTGCTTGTGATCTCCATCTCCGAAGCACCGTCATGATCACCATCGTCACCGGTGCGACACCTTGATGTCCATCGTAGCATCGTTGTCGTCTCGCCAATCTTATGCTTCTACGACTATCGCTACCGCTTAGTGATAAAGTAAAGCATTACAGGGCGAATGCATTGCATACAATAAAGCGACAACCATATGGCTCCTGCCAGTTGCCGATAACTCGGTTACAAAACATGATCATCTCATACAATAAAATATAGCATCACGTCTTGACCATATCACATCACAACATGCCCTGCAAAAACAAGTTAGACGTCCTCTACTTTGTTGTTGCAAGTTTTACGTGGCTGTTACGGGCTTAGCAAGAACCGTTCTTACCTACGCATCAAAACCACAACGATAGTTTGTCAAGTTGGTGCTGTTTTAACCTTTGCAAGGACCGGGCGTAGCCACACTCGGTTCAACTAAAGTTGGAGAAACTGACACCCGCCAGCCTCCTGTGTGCAAAGCACGTCGGTAGAACCAGTCTCGGGTAAGCGTACACGTAATGTCGGTCCGGGCCGCTTCATCCAACAATACCGCCGAACCAAAGTATGACATGCTTGTAAGCAGTATGACTTATATCGCCCACAACTCACTTGTGTTCTACTCGTGCATATAACATCAACACATAAAACCTAGGCTCGGATGCCACTATTGGGGAACGTAGTAATTTCAAAAAAATTCCTACGCACACGCAAGATCATGGTGATACATAGCAACAAGAGGGGAGAGTGTTGTCTACGTACCTTCGTAGACCGACAGCGGAAGCGTTATGACAACGCAGTTGATGTAGTCGTACGTCTTCACGACCCGACCGATCAAGCACCGAAACTACGGCACCTCCGAGTTTTAGCACACGTTCAGCTCGATGACGATCCCCGGACTCCGATCCAGCAAAGTGTCGGGGATGAGTTCCGTCAGCACGACGGCGTGGTGACGATCTTGATGTACTACCGTCGCAGGGCTTTGCCTAAGCACCGCTACAATATTATCGAGGATTATGGTGGAGGGGGGCACCGCACACGGCTAAGAGAACGATCACCAAGATCAACTTGTGTGTCTAGAGGTGCCCCCTGCCCCCGTATATAAAGGAGCAAGGGGGGAGGCCGGCCGGCCCTTGTGGGCGCGCCAAGGAGGAGGAGTCCTCCTCCTAGTAGGAGTAGGACTCCCCTCTTTCCTACTCCTACTAGGAGGGGGAAAGGAAGGGGGAGAGGGAGAAGGAAAGGGGGGCGCCGCCCCCCTTCTCCTAGTCCAATTCGGACCAGAGGGGGAGGGGGCGCGCGGCCCACCCTGGCCGCCCCTCTCTCTCCACTAAGGCCCATAAGGCCCATTACTTCTCCCGGGGGGGTTCCGGTAACCCTCCGGCACTCCGGTTTTCTCCGAAATCACCCGGAACACTTCCGGTGTCCGAATATAGCCGTCCAATATATCGATCTCTATGTCTCAACCATTTCGAGACTCCTCGTTATGTCCGTGATCACATCCGGGACTGCGAACAACCTTCGGTACATCAAAACTTATAAACTCATAATATATATGTCATCGAAACCTTAAGCGTGCGGACCCTACGGGTTCGAGAACAATGTAGACATGACCGAGACACGTCTCCGGTCAATAATCAATAGCGAAACCTAGATGCTCATATTGGCTCCTACATATTCTTCGAAGATCTTTATCGGTCAGACCGCATAACACCATACGTTGTTCCCTTTGTCATTGGTATTTTACTTGCCCGAGATTCGATCGTCGGTATCTCAATACCTAGTTCAATCTCGTTACCGGCAAGTCTCTTTTCTCATTCCGTAATACATCATCCCGCAACTAACTCATTAGTTGCAATGCTTGCAAGGCTTAGGTGATGTGCATGACCGAGAGGGCCCAGAGATACCTCTCCGACATTCGGAGTGACAAATCCTAATCTCAAAATACGCCAACCCAACAAGTACCTTCGGAGACACCTGTAGAGCACCTTTATAATCACCCAGTTACGTTGTGACGTTTGGTAGCACACAAAGTGTTCCTCTGGTAAACGGGAGTTGCATAATCTCATAGTCATAGGAACATGTATAAGTCATGAAGAAAGCAATAGCAACATACTAAACGATCGGGTGCTGAGCTTAACGGAATGGGTCATGTCAATCACATCATTCTCCTAATGATGTGATCCCGTTAATCAAATGACAACTCATTTGTATGGTTAGGAAACATAACCATCTTTAATTAATGAGCTAGTCAAGTAGAGGCATACTAGTGACACTCTGTTTGTCTATGTATTCACACATGTATTATGTTTCCGGTTAATACACTTCTAGCATGAATAATAAACATTTATCATGAAATAAGGAAATAAATAATAACTTTATTATTGCCTCTAGGGCATATTTCCTTCATGACCCACGTCGCCGCCTCCGTTGCCGCCGTGGTGAACTCGCCCTCCGCCCCTGCGTCCATGTCGCCGCAGTCGGTGGGCTGACCCACGTCGTCACCTCTACTGCCGCCGTGGAGAACTCACCCTCCGCCGCCGCGTCTATGCCGCCGCCCCTGCCCGTCGCCCCAGATTCACGCGCCCCAGCCGGTCGCCACCGCACCGGCAGTTCCTACAAAGGCGACGAAGGCACGAGGTGGAGGAAAATGGCCGGCGAATCGTGGCCGTCCAAAATCTCGAAGGCAACCGGGGTGTCTCGGGCCGCCGACTCGTAGCCACGGCCGGCGGCGTCCTCCAGCAGCCAAGGAGCCATTCCTCCACCTCCGTCGCCGCCACCGCCGGTCGTGCAGGAAGATGTGGCCACTCCAACGGCCACCGCCTCCAACATGTTCGATGATAGGTTGCAAAGGTAAAAACATTATTTTGTTCTCTCGTTGTTTCTTTCAAATTGAATGTGATGTTGAATGTTTGTACGTTCAATTGTAGTCTTGACGATGAAGCTTTTTTGCATGCCACAAATGTGGCAAATGATGATTATGTGTCGCACGAGTATGTGTCACAAGAATATGAAACCCAATATGATGATGGCAATCTTGACAAGGACGATAAGGGCTTTGTTGCGAAGGGAAGAAGTGGAAATTATACCAAGCGGAGGACGTGTTGATATGCACCACGTGGAAGAAAGTCTCTCAAGATGCATCCGTTGGAAGCGACCAAACAGTAAGCACCTATTGTCAACGCATCAAGGATTACGTCGATGAGCGCAACACAAGTGGTCACTTCCGTTCGAGCGACTCTCTTTGACAACGTTGGTCCACCATCAATGTCGAATGCCAAAAGTGGGCTGGTTGCTTGTCAAATGTTGCTCGCATGAACCCAAGTGGTTGCGGTGATAGTGACTTGGTAAATATTTCCTCTTCGTGCGTGCTTTCTCAAATATTAGATTGTTCCACATTTTGATGATGACGTGTTGGTTGTTTTATTGTAGAAAATGATTGCCCAAGGATTGTTTCGAGAGAGGAACATGAAAGGCGAGAAGAAGAAAAAGAAAGGAAAAGCTTTCACTTTTCATGATTGCTACAAAGAGCTCAAGGATGAGGAGAAGTGGAAAACTAGAGAGACTTTTGATGCTTCGAAGAAGAAGAGTGTGGTGATTGAGGATGAAGAAGATGTCGCCGGTGAGGATAGGAGCCCCACTCCTCACTACGCGACAAAATCTTATAGGCCCGGTGGAAACAAGAAAGCAAAGGGAACCAAGGCCGGAGACAATGATCTCAAGGAAGGATTTGGTGCCATTGTCACGGCGAGGAAAGAGTATGCCGAAGAAAAAAGAATGTTGAAGCTCAAGGAAATAGAGGAGAGGAGTGCGGCCAAGCGACGGAGGGTGATACGTCTCCAACGTATCTATAATTTTTGATTGCTCCATGCTATATTATCTACAGTTTTGGACTATATTGGGCTTTATTTTCCACTTTTATATTATTTTTGGGACTAACCTATTAACCGGAGGCCCAGCCCAGAATTACTATTTTTTTGCCTATTTCAGTGTTTCAAAGAAACGGAATATCAAACGTAGTCCAAATGGAATGAAACTTTCGGGAACGTGATTTTCTCACCGAACGTGATCCAGGAGACTTGGACCCTACTCCAAGGAAGCCAAGAGGCGGTCACGAGGGTGGGGGGCGTGCCCCCTGCCTCGTGGGCCCCTCGGAGCTCCACCACATACTCCTTCCTCCTATATATACCTACGTACCCCCAAACGATCAGAAACGGAGCAAAAAACCTAATTCCACCGCCGCAACTTTCTGTATCCACGAGATCCCATCTTGGGGCATGTTCCGGAGCTCCGCCGGAGAGGGCCGTCATCACGGAGGGCTTCTACATCATCATAGCCTCTCCGATGAAGTGTGAGTAGTTTACCTCAGACCTTCGGGTCCATAATTATTAGCTAGATGGCTTCTTCTCTCTTTTTGGATCTCAATACAATGTTCTCCCCCTCTCTCGTGGAGATCTATTCGATGTAATCTTCTTTTTGCGGTGTGTTTGTTGAGACCGATGAATTGTGGGTTTATGATCAAGTCTATCTATGAATAATATTTGAATCTTCTCTGAATTCTTTTATGTATGATTGGTTATCTTTGCAAGTGTCTTTGAATTATCAATTTGGTTTGGCCTACTAGATTGGTTTTTTATTGCCACGGGAGAAGTGCTTAGCTTTGGGTTCAATCTTGCGGTGTCCTTTCCCAATGACAGAAGGGGCAGCAAGGCACGTATTGTATTGTTGCCATCGAGGATAACAAGATGGGGTTTATATCATATTGCATGAATTTATCCCTCTACATCATGTCATCTTGCTTAAGGCGTTACTCTGTTTTTAACTTAATACTCTAGACGCATGCTGGATAGCGGTCGATGAGTGGAGTAATAGTAGTAGATGCAGGCAAGAGTCGGTCTACTTGTCACAGACGTGATGCCTATATACATGATCATACCTAGATATTCTCATAACTATGCTCAATTCTCTCATTTGCTCAACAGTAATTTGTTCACCCACCGTAGAAATACTTATGCTCTTGAGAGAAGCCACTAGTGAAACCTATGGCCCCCGGGTCTATTCTCATCATATCAATCTCCATCACTTCATTATTGCTTTGCTTTTTACTTTACCTTTTACTTTTTACTTTGCATCTCTATACCAAAAATACCAAAAATATTATCTATCATCTCTATCAGATCTCACTCTCGTAAGTGACCGTGAAGGGATTGACTACCCCTAATCACTTTGGTTGCGAGGAGCTATTGTTTTTGTGTAGGTACGAGGGACTCTCGCGTGGCCTCCTACTGTATTGATACCTTGGTTCTCAAAAACCGAGGGAAATACTTACGCTACTTTGCTGCATCATCCTCTCCTCTTTGGGGAAATCCAACGCAGTGCTCAAGAGGTAGCAAGAAGAATTTCTGGCGCCGTTGCCGGGGAGTCCGTGGAAAAGTCAACATACCAAGTACCCATCACAATCCCTATCTACCGAATTACATTAGTTGCCATTTGCCTCTCGTTTCCCTCTCCCTCACTTCACCCTTGCCGTTTTATTCGCCCTCTCTTTTCCGTTTGCCTTTTTCTCGCTTGCCTTGTCGTCATGGCTAGTCTTATATCTTCTCCGTTGTCTCCCAAGAATGAAGTTCTAAATTTTAAACAAAGGGAGGGGGAAAATCTAAAAGATGCTTGGTATAGAATTTGCAATGCTCAAAACAGATCTACCAGGAAGCAATCTACTTCAGTTCTTCTTCGCAATTTTTATGTAGGTTCTAGTCCTGTATAGATATATCCTTGATACCATTACCAGAGGGAATTTCTTGGGTAGCCATACTTTTGATTCTTATAATGCTATGATAGATTTATTTGGCTTACCACCTCTTTTGGTTAATGGAACTATGTTAACTTTGGAGCATGTTATGCAAAGGCTTGAAATTATTGAAAATAAAGTTGCTACCATCGAATCAATTGAAAATCTAGATAAAAAGATCCACAATCGAATTACCCAATATGGATCTAAGGTAGGAATGACTTTGAAAAATATTAAGGAAAAGGAACCCATAGTTAACGAGAAAATAAATCTAGATTCCACTAGAATCGATAAACTTGAGGGTATCATTACAAACTTGGGAACCGCTTTTTCTTCCGTAAAGAATACTCCAAGTCCTCCTACTAAAATTGCCAAGCTTATGTATGTTCCTAGTAATGAAACTGCGGATCTTAAATCTATAAGTATTCATCCCGATCTTTTTGCTATCATTAAGGAACCATTTGCTACCAATGATTTTTTCGATCTTGTGCCTAAAAGTTTGATAATTACTAGAAAGAAGGAAATTCCTAAGGAAGGTAGATGCATCATTGAATAATTGCCTATCTAAGATGGCAATACCTAGATCTATCCTCGCTTTTATGCCTAGCTAGGGGCGTTAAACGATAGCGCTTGTTGGGAGGCAACCCAATTTTATTATTAGTTTTTTTGTTTTTTCTTCCGTTTAGGAATAAATAATCCATCTACCTTCTGTTTAGATGTGGTTTTATGTTTTAATTAGTGTTTGTGCCAAGTTAGACCTATAGGATCTTCTTGGATGATAGTTATTTGATCTTACTGTAATTTCCAGAAACTTTGTGCTCAGTGCCCGAATTGTCAAAATCACCAGAACGTGATAAAATATTGATTCCAATTGCTGCTGATCAATAAACAAATTGTCTAGGTCGTCCTATTTTGGTAGATTTTTTGGAGTTCCAGAGGTTTGCGTTAGTTACAGATTACTACAGACTGTTCTGTTTTTGATAGATTCTGTTTTTCGTGTGTTGTTTGCTTATTTTGATGAATCTATGGCTAGTAAAATAGTTTATAATCCATAGAGAATTTGGAATACAGTAGGTTTAACACCAATATAAATAAAGAATTATTTCATTACAGTACCTTGAAGTGGTCTTTTGTTTTCTTTCGCTAACGGAGCTCACGAGATTTCTATTGAGTTTTGTGTTGTGAAGTTTTCAAGTTTTGGGTGAATTCTTTTGATGGATTATGGAACAAGGAGTGGCAAGAGCCTAAGCTTGGGGATGCCCATGGCACCCCCAAGATAATCTAAGGACACCAAAAAGTCAAAGCTTGGGGATGCCCCGGAAGGCATCCCCTCTTTCGTCTACTTCCATCGGTAATTTTACTTGGAGCTATATTTTTATTCACCACATGATATGTGTTTTGCTTGGAGCGTCTTGTATTATTTGAGTATTTGTTTGTTAGTGTGCCACAATCATCCTTGCTGTACACACCTTTTGAGAAAGCCATACAAAAATTGGAAATTGATAGAATACTCTATGTGCTTCACTTATATCTTTTGAGCTATATAGTTTTGCTCTTGTGCTTCACTTATATCTTTTGAGCTTTATAATTTTGCTCTATGTGCTTCACTTATATCTTTTAGAGCACGGTGGTGGATTTGTTTTAAAGAAACTATTGATCTCTCATGCTTCACTTAGATTATTTTGAGAGTCTTTAATAGCATGGTAATTCGCTTAATAATAATATGCTTGGTATTCAAGATTTGTGAAACTTTCTTTTGAGTGCGTTGAATACTAAGAAAAGATTGATGCTTGATAATTGTTTTGAGATATGAAGATGGTGATATTAGAGTCATGCTAGTTGAGTAGTTGTGAATTTAAGAAATACTTGTGTTAAAGTTTGTGATTCCCATAGCATGCACGTATGGTGAACCGTTATGTGATGAAGTCGGAGCATGATTTATTTATTGATTGTCTTCCTTATGAGTGGCGGTCGGGGACGAGCGATGGTCTTTTCCTACCAATCTATCCCCCTAGGAGCATGCGCGCAATACTTTGCTTTCATAACTTCTAGATTTTTGCAATAAGTATATGAGTTCTTTATGACTAATGTTGAGTCCATGGATTATACGCACTTTTTCCCATCCTTCCACCATTGCTAGCCTCTCTAATACCGCGCACCTTTCGCCGGTATCATACACCCACCATATACCTTCCTCAAAACAGCCACCATACCTACCTATCATGGCATTTCCATAGCCATTCCGAGATATATGGCCATGCAACTTTCCACCGTTCCGTTTATTATGACACGCTCCATCATTGTCATACTGCTAGCATGATCATGTAGTGGACATCGTATTTGTGGCAAAGCCACCGTTCATAATTCTTACATACATGTCACTCTTGATTCATTGCATATCCCGGTACACCGCCGGAGGCATTCATATAGAGTCATATTTTGTTCTAAGTATTGAGTTGTAATTGTTGAGTTGTAAGAAAAATGAAAGTGTGATGATCATCATTTTTAGAGCATTGTCCCAAGTGAGGAAAAGACGATGGAGACTATGATTCCCCCACAAGTCGGGATGAGACTCCGGATGAAAAATAAAAAAAAGAGAGAAAAGAGGCCATAAAAAAAGAGAAAAGGCCCAAATAAAAAAATTATAAAAAAATGAGAGAAAAAGAGAGAAGAGACGATGTTACTATCCTTTTACCACACTTGTGCTTCAAAGTAGCACCATGATCTTCATGATAGAGAGTCTCTCATTTTGTCACTTTCATATACTAGTGGAAATTTTTCATTATAGAACTTGGCTTGTATATTCCAATGATGGTCTTCCTCAATTTGCCCTAGGTCTTCGTGAGCAAGCGAGTTGGATGCACACCCACTTAGTTTCTTTTGTTGAGCTTTCATATACATATAGCTCTAGTCCATCTGTTGCATGGAAATCCCTACTCACTCACATTGATATCTATTGATGGGCATCTCCATAGCCCGTTGATACGCCTAGTTGATGTGAGACTATCTTCCCCTCTTTTTTTGTCTTCTCCACAACCACCATTCAATTCCACATATAGTGCTATATCCATGGCTCACGCTCATGTATTGCGTGAAGATTGAAAAAGTTTTGAAAATGTTAAAGTATGAAACAATTTCTTGGCTTGTCATCGGGGTTGTGCATGATTTAAATACTTTGTGTGGTGAAGATAGAGTATAGCCAGACTATATGATTTTGTAGGGATAGCTTTCTTTGGCCATGTTATTTTGAGAACACATAATTGCTTTGTTAGTATGCTTGAAGTATTATTATTTTTTATGTCAACATGAAATTTTGTCTTGAATTTTTTGGATCTGAATATTCATACCACAATTAAGAAGATTTACATTGAAATTATGCCAAGTAGCACTCCGCATCAAAAATTCTCTTTTTATCATTTACCTACTCGAGGACGAGCAGGAATTAAGCTTGGGGATGCCTGATACGTCTCCAACGTATCTATAATTTTTGATTGCTCCATGTTATATTATCTACTGTTTTGGACTATAGTGTGCTTTATTTTCCACTTTTATATTATTTTTGGGACTAACCTATTAACCGGAGGCCCAGCCCAGAATTGCTGTTTTTTTGCATATTTCAGTGTTTCGAAGAAACGAAATATCAAACGAGTCCAAATGGAATGAAATCTTCGGGAACGTGATTTTCTCACCGAACGTGATCCAGGAGACTTGGACCCTACTCCAAGGAAGCCAAGAGGCGGTCACGAGGGTGGGGGGCGCACCCACCTAGGGCGCGCCCCCTGCCTCGTGGGCCCCTCGAAGCTCCACCGACGTACTCCTTCCTCCTATATATACCTACGTACCCCCAAATGATCAGAAACGGAGCAAAAAACCTAATTCCACCGCCGCAACTTTATGTATCCACGAGATCCCATCTTGGGCCTGTTCCGGAGCTCCTCCGGAGAGGGCCGTCATCACGGAGGGCTTCTACATCATCATAGCCTCTCCGATGAATTGCGAGTAGTTTACTTCAGACCTTCGGGTCCATAGTTATTAGCTAGATGGCTTCTTCTCTCTTTTTGGATCTCAATACAATGTTCTCCCCCTCTCTCGTGGAGATCTATTCGATGTAATCTTCTTTTTGTGGTGTGTTTGTTGAGACCGATGAATTGTGGGTTTATGATCAAGTCTATCTATGAATAATATTTGAATCTTCTCTGAATTCTTTTATGTATGATTGGTTATCTTTGCAAGTCTCTTCGAATTATCAATTTGGTTTGGCCTACTAGATTGGTTTTTTTCTTGCCATGGGAGAAGTGCTTAGCTTTGGGTTCAATCTTGCAGTGTCCTTTCCCAATGACAGAAGGGGCAGCAAGGCACGTATTGTATTGTTGCCATCGAGGATAACAAGATGGGGTTTATATCATATTGCATGAATTTATCCCTCTACATCATGTCATCTTGCTTAAGGCGTTACTCTGTTTTTAACTTAATACTCTAGATGCATGCTGGATAGCGGTCGATGAGTGGAGTAATAGTAGTAGATGCAGGCAGGAGTCGGTCTACTTGTCACGGACGTGATGCCTATATACATGATCATACCTAGATATTCTCATAAATATGCTCAATTCTGTCTATTGCTCAACAGTAATTTGTTCACCCACCGTAGAAATACTTATGCTCTTGAGAGAAGCCACTAGTGAAACCTATGGCCCTCGGGTCTATTCTCATCATATCAATCTCCATCACTTTATTATTGCTTTGCTTTTTACTTTACTTTTTACTTTTTACTTTGCATCTCTATACCAAAAATACCAAAAATATTATCTATCATCTCTATCAGATCTCACTCTCGTAAGTGACCGTGAAGGGATTGATAACCCTAATCGCGTTGGTTGCGAGGAGCTATTGTTTTTGTGTAGGTACGAGGGACTCTCGCGTGGCCTCCTACTGGATTGATACCTTGGTTCTCAAAAACTGAGGGAAATACTTAGGCTACTTTGCTGCATCATCCTCTCCACTTCGGGGAAATCCAACGCAGTGCTCAAGAGGTAGCAGAGGGTGTTGGGGAACGTAGTAATTTCAAAAAAAATCCTACGCACACGCAAGATCATGGTGATGCATAGCAACGAGAGGGGATAGTGTTGTCTACGTACCCTCGTAGACCGTAAGCGGAAGCGTTAAATCAACGCGGTTGATGTAGTCGTACGTCTTCACGATCCGACCGATCCAAGCACCGAAAGCACGGCACCTCCGAGTTCTGCACACGTTCGCCTCGGTGACGTCCTCGCCTTCTCGATCTAGCAAGAGGAGCGAAGTAGTAGATGAGTTCTGGAAGCACGACGGTGTGGTGACGGTGTTGGTGAAGAACAATCTTCGCAGGGCTTTGCCTAAGCACTACGAAAACTATGACGGAGGATAAACTAGAGGAGACGGGGTTGCCGGCACACGGCTTGGTGTTTCTTGATGTCTTTTGGGTGCTAGCCCTACCCCTCTATTTATATGTTGAGCCTTGGGGTCGAAACTTGGAGTAAAAGCCTCCACAAAGTCGGTTTCACCCGAAAGGCAAGAGTCCTTGTCGGACTCCAGGGCCAGACGCCAAGGTTCCCGGCGTCTGGACCTAGACGCCAGGGACCCTGGCATCTGGCCCCTGGACTCCGCAAAACTTCCTTTTGCGCTTTCCAAAAACCTCGTGGGCTTTCCCCTTTGGCCCAGATAAAGTGTTCTTGTGCCCAAACATTTCGGGAAACATCCGGAACCCCTTCCGATGGATTCCGGAACCTTTCCGGAGATCAAACACTAGTATCCACATATATCAATCTTTACTTCCGGACCATTCCGTAGTTCCTCGTCATATCTATGATCTCATCCAAAACTCCGAACAACATTTGGTCACCAACATACATAACTCATAGTACTATATCGTCAATGAACGTTAAGCGTGCGGACCCTACGGGTTCGAGAACTATGTAGACATGACCGAGACACCTCTCTTGTCAATAACCAATAGCGGGACCTGGATGCCCATATTGGCTCCTACATATTCTACGAAGATCTTTATCGGTCAGACCGCATAACAACATACATCGTTCCCTTTGTCATCGGTATGTTACTTGCCCAAGATTCGATCGTCGGTATCTCAATACCTAGTTCAATCTCATTATCGGCAAGTCTCTTTACTCATACCGTAATACATCATCTCACAACTAACTCATTAGTTGCAATGCTTGCAAGGCTTAAGTGATGTGCATTACCGAGAGGGCCCAGAGATACCTCTCCGACAATCGGAGTGACAAATCCTAATCTCGAAATACGCCAACCCAACAAGTACCTTTGGAGACACCTGTAGAGCTCCTTTATAATCACCCAGTTACGTTGTGACATTTGGTAGCACACAAAGTGTTCCTCCGGTAAACGGGAGTTGCATAATCTCATAGTCATAGGAACATGTATAAGTCATGAAGAAAGCAATAGCAACATACTAAACGATCGATTGCTAAGCTAACGGAATGGGTCAAGTCAATCACATCATTCTCCTAATGATGTGATCCCGTTAATCAAATGACAACTCATGTCTATGGCTAGGAAACTTAACCATCTTTGATCAATGAGCTAGTCAAGTAGAGGCACACTAGTGACACTATGTTTGTCTATGTATTCACACATGTATTATGTTTCCGGTTAATACAATTCTAGCATGAATAATAAACATTTATCATGAAATAAGGAAATAAATAATAACTTTCTTATTGCCTCTAGGGCATATTTCCTTCAGTCTCCCACTTGCACTAGAGTCAATAATCTAGATCACATCGCCATGTGATTTAACATCAATAGTTCACATCACCATGTGATTAACACCCATAGTTCACATCTTCATGTGACCAACACCCAAAGGGTTTACTAGAGTCAATAATCTAGTTCACATCGCTATGTGATTAACACCCAAAGAGTACTAGGGTGTGATCATGTTTTTCCTGTGAAAGAAGTTTAGTCAACGGGTCTGCCACATTCAGATCCGTATGTATTTTGCAAATTTCTATGTCTACAATGCTCTGCACGGAGCTGCTCTAGCTAATTGCTCCCACTTTCTATATGTATCCAGATTGAGATTTAGAGTCATCTGGATCAGTGTCAAAATTTGCATCGACGTAACCCTTTACGACGAACCTTTTGTCACCTCCATAATCGAGAAACATATCCTTATTCCACTAAGGATAATTTGACCGATGTCCAGTGATCTACTCCTAGATCACTATTGTACTCCCTTGTAAAACACAGTGTAGTGTATACAATGGATCTGGTACACAACATGACATACTTTATAGAACCTATGGCTGAGGCATAGGAAATGACTTTCATTCTCTTTCTATCTTCTGCCGTGGTCGGGCTTTGAGTCTTACTCAATTTCACACCTTGTAACACAGTCAAGAACTCTTTCTTTGACTGTTCCATTTTGAACTACTTCAAAATCTTGTCAAGGTATGTACTCATTGAAAAAACCCATCAAGTGTTTTGATCTATCTCTATAGATCTTGATGCTCAATATGTAAGCAGCTTCACCGAGGTCTTTCTTTGAAAAAACTCCTTTCAAACACTCCTTTATGCTTTGCAGAATAATTCTACATTATTTTCGATCAACAATATGTCATTCACATATACTTATCAGAAATGTTGTAGTGCTCCCACTCACTTTCTTGTAAATACAGGCTTCACCGCAAGTCTGTATAAAACTATATGCTTTGATCAACTCATCAAAGCGTATATTCCAACTCTGAGATGCTTGCACAAGTCCATCGATGGATCGCTGGAGCTTGCACATTTTGTTAACACCTTTAGGATTGACAAAACCTTCTGGTTGCATCATATACAACTCTTCTTTAATAAATCCATTAAGGAATGCAGTTTTGTTTATCCATTTGCCAGATTTCATAAAATGTAGCAATTGCTAACATGATTCGGACAGACTTAAGCATAGATACGAGTGAGAAACTCTCATCGTAGTCAACACCTTGAACTTGTCGAAAACCTTTTGCGACAATTCTAGCTTTGTAGATAGTAACACTACTATTAGCGTCCATCTTCCTCTTGAAGATCCATTTAATCTCAATGGCTTGCCGATCTTTGGGCAAGTCAATCAAAGTCCATACTTTGTTCTCATACATGGATCTCATCTCAGATTTCATGCCCTCAAGCCATTTTGCGGAATCTGGGCTCACCATCGCTTCTTCATAGTTCGTAGGTTCATCATGGTCTAGTAACATAACCTCCAGAACAGGATTACCGTACCACTCTGGTGCGGATCTTACTCTGGTTTACCTACGAGGTTCGGTAGTAACTTGATCTGAAGTTACATGATCATCATCATTAGCTTCCTCACTAATTGGAGTAGTAGTCACAGGAACAGATTTCTGTGATGAACTACTTTCCAATAAGGGAGTAGGTACAGTTACCTCATCAAGTTCTACTTTCCTCCCACTCACTTCTTTCAAGAGAAACTCCTTCTCTAGAAAGGATCCATTCTTAGCAACAAATGTCTTGCCTTTCAGATCTGCGATAGAAGGTGTACCCAACTGTCTCCTTTGGGTATCCTATGAAGACACATTTCTCCGATTTGGGTTTGAGCTTATTAGGATGAAACTTTTTCACATAAGCATCGTAGCCCCAAACTTTAAGAAACGACAACTTTGGTTTCTTGCCAAACCACAGTTCATAAGGCGTCGTCTCAACGGATTTTGATGGTGCCCTTTTTAATGTGAATGCAGCTGTCTCTAATGCATAACCCTAAAAAGATAGTGGTAGATCTGTAAGATACATCATAGATCGCACCATATCTAATAAAGTACGATTACGATGTTTGTACACACCATTACACTGTGGTGTTCCAAGTGGCGTGAGTAGTGAAACTATTTCACATTGTTTTAACTGAAGGCCAAAGTCGTAACTCAAATATTTTACCTCTACGATCATATCGTAGAAACTTTTATTTTCTTGTTACGATGATTATCCACTTCACTTTGAAATTCTTTGAAATTTTCAAACGTTTCAGACTTATGTTTCATCAAGTAGATATACCCATATCTACTTAAATCATCTGTGAAGGTCAGAAAATAATGATACTTGTCGCGAGCCTTAATATTCATCGGACCACATACATCAGTATGTATGATTTCCAACAAATCTGTTGCTCCCTCCATTGTTTCGGAGAACGGAGTCTTAGTCATCTTTCCCATGAGGCATTGTTCGCAAGTATCAAGTGATTCATAATCAAGTGATTCCAAAAGTCCATTAGCATGGAGTTTCTTCATGCGCTTTACACCAATATGACCTAAACGGCAGTGCCACAAATAAGTTGCACTATCATTATTAACTTTGCATCCTTTTGGCTTCAATATTATGAATATGTGTATCACTACGATCGAGATCCAACAAACCATTTTCGTTGGTGTGTATGATCATAGAAGGTTTTATTCATATAAACAGAACAACAATTATTCTCTAACTTACATGAATAACCGTATTGCAATAAACATGATCAAATCATATTCATGCTCAACGCAAACACCAAATAACACTTATTTAGGTTCAACACTAATCCCGAAAGTATAGGGAGTGTGATATGATGATCATATCAATCTTGGAACCACTTCCAACACACATCGTCACTTCACCCTTAACTAGTCTCTGTTTATTCTGTAACTCCCGTTTTGAGTTACTAATCATAGCAACTGAACTAGTATCAAATACTTAGGGGTTGCTATAAACACTAGTAAAGTACACATCAATAACATGTATATCAAATATACCTTTGTTCACTTTGCCATCCTTCTTATCCGCCAAATACTTGGAGTAGTTCCGCTTCCAGTGACCAGTTCCTTTGCAGTAGAAGCACTCAGTCTCAGGCTTAGGTCCAGACTTGGGCTTCTTCACTTGAGCAGCAACTCGCTTGCCGTTCTTCTTGAAGTTCCCCTTCTTCCTTTGCCCTTTTATTGAAACTAGTGGTCTTGTCAACCATCAACACTTGATGTTTTTCTTGATTTCTACCTTCGTCGATTTTAGCATCACGAAGAGCTTGGGAATCGTTTCCGTTATCCCTTGCATATTATAGTTCACCACGAAGTTCTACTAACTTGGTGATGGTGACTAGAGAATTCTGTCAATCACTATTTTATCTGGAAGATTAACTCCCACTTGATTCAAGCGATTGTAGTACCCAGACAATCTGAGCACATGCTCACTGCTTGAGCGATTCTCCTCCATATTTTAGCCATAGAACTTGTTGGAGACTTCATATCTCTCAACTCGGGTATTTGCTTGAAATATTAACTTCAACTCCTGGAACATCTCATATGGTCCATGACGTTCAAAACGTCTTTGAAGTCCCGTTTCTAAGCCGTTAAGCATGGTGCACTAAACTATCAAGTAGTCATCATATTGAGCTAGCCAAACGTTCATAACGTCTGCATCTGCTCCTGCAATAGGTCTGTCACCTAGCGGTGCATCAAGGACATAATTCTTCTGTGTAGCAATGAGGATAAACCTCAGATCACGGATCCAATCCGCATCATTGCTACTAACATCTTTCAACACAATTTTCTCTAGGAACATATCAAAATAAACACAGGGAAGCAACAACGCGAGCTATTGATCTACAACATGATTTGCAAAATACTACCAGGACTAAGTTCACGATAAATTTAAGTTCAATTTAATCATATTACTTAAGAACTCCCACTTAGATAGACATCCCTCTAATCCTCTAAGTGATCACGTGATCCAAATCAACTAAACCATAACCGATCATCACGTGAAATGGAGTAGCTTTCAATGGTGAACATCAATACGTTGATCATATCTACTATATGATTCATGCTCGACCTTTCGGTCTCAGTGTTCCGAGGCCATATCTGCATATGCTAGGCTCGTCAAGCTTAACCTGAGTATTCTGCGTGTGCAAAACTGGCTTGCACCCGTTGTAGATGGACGTAGAGCTTATCACACCCGATCATCACGTGGTGTCTGGGCACGACGAACTTTGGCAACGGTGCATACTCAGGGAGAACACTTTTATCTTGAAATTTAGTGAGAGATCATCTTATAATGCTACCGTCAATCAAAGCAAGATAAGATGCATGAAAGATAAACATCACATGCTATCAATATAAGTGATATGATATGGCCATCATCATCTTGTGCTTGTGATCTCCATCTCCGAAGCACCTCCATGATCGCCACCGTCACCGGCGCGACACCTTGATCTCCATCGTAGCATCGTTGTCGTCTCGCCAATCTTATGCTTCTACGACTATCGCTACCGCTTAGTGATAAAGTAAAGCATTACAGGGCGATTGCATTGCATACAATAAAGCGACAACCATATATGGCTCCTGCCAATTGCCGATAACTTGGTTACAAAACATGATCATCTCATACAATAAAATTTAGCATCATGTCTTGACCATATCACATCACAACATGCCCTGCAAAAACAAGTTAGACGTCCTCTACTATGTTGTTGCAAGTTTTACGTGGCTGCTACGGCTTAAGCAAGAACCAATCTTACCTACGCATCAAAACCACAACGATAGTTTGTCAAGTTGGTGCTGTTTTAACCTTCGCAAGGACCGGGCGTAGCCACACTCGGTTCAACTAAAGTTGGAGAAACTGACACCCGCCAGCCACCTGTGTGCAAAGCACGTCGGTAGAACCAGTCTCGCGTAAGCGTACGCGTAATGTCGGTCCGGGCCGCTTCATCCAACAATACCGCCGAACCAAAGTATGACATGCTGGTAAGCAGTATGACTTATATCGCTCACAACTCACTTGTGTTCTACTCGTGCATATAACATCAAAGCATAAAACCTGGCTCGGACGCCACTGTTGGGGAACGTAGTAATTTCAAAAAAATTCCTACGCACACGCAAGATCATGATGATGCATAGCAACGATAGGGGAGAGTGTTGTCTACGTACCCTCATAGACCGTAAGCGGAAGCGTTATATCAACGCGGTTGATGTAGTCGTACGTCTTCACGATCCGACCGATCCAAGCACCGAAAGCACGGCACCTCCGAGTTCTGCACACGTTCGGCTTGGTGACGTCCTCGCCTTCTCGATCCAGCAAGAGGGGAGAAGTAGTAGATGAGTTCCGGCAGCACGACGGTGTGGTGACGGTGTTGGTGAAGAACAATCTTCGCAGGGCTTCACCTAAGCACTACGAAAACTATGACGGAGGATAAACTAGAGGAGACGGGGTTGCCGGCACACGGCTTGATGTTTCTTGATGTCTTTTGGGTGCTAGCCCTACCCCTCTATTTATATGTTGAGCCTTGGGGTCGAAACTTGGAGTAAAAGCCTCCACAAAGTCGGTTTCACCCGAAAGGCAAGAGTCCTTCTCGGACTCCAGGGCCAGACGCCAGGGTTCCCGGCGTCTGGACCCAGACGCTAGGGACCCTGGCATCTGGCCCCTGGACTCCGCAAAACTTCCTTTTGCGCTTTCCAAAAACCTCGTGGGCTTTCCCCTTTGGCCCAGATAAAGTGTTCTCGTGCCCAAACATTTCAGGAAACATCCGGAACCCCTTCCGATGGATTCCGGAACCTTTTCGGAGATCAAACACTAGTGTCCACATATATCAATCTTTACTTCCGGACCATTCCGGAGTTCCTCGTTCCGCAGCTGCCTGGGTCTTGATCTCCGGGAAGTTGAGGTCCTTCTTCGGCCTCCCGGCACGCCACACCGCCACGTCGTACGCACGTGTGGCCTCGTGGACGGTGGGGTAGGTCCCGAGCCAATAGCGGCGGCCGACGTCGCTAAAATCTAGCCCGAAGCTGTCGGAAGGCTTCGCCCTCACGCCGAAGAACCCCGTCTTGCCCCTCGGGGTCTTCCTCGACAGCATGGCGGCGGCGGGGCGGGTCGGTGCGGCCGCGGGGCAAGGCGACGCAGCGACGGGGCGGGGCGTTGTGGACGGAGCTGGATTGGGGTGGCGGGGGATTGGGGCCGGCAGAGGAGGGCCGGTGTGACGAATCGGGTGGCGGAACCACGACGTGTGGCGGCGGCCGGAAGTAGGGTGGGACAGCGACAGAGTAGGGCCGGCGGAGGAATGGCGGGGGCGATGAATCGGGCGGCGATGAGGCTGACTAGGCGGCAAGGAGAAGAGGACGAATCGGGCGGGGACGAGGCCGATTCGCGGCGTCAGGCGGCGCACGATGGCGGGGCCGGATCTGGCGAGGGGGCGGGCGCCCGACGGCGGCGGTTCGGCGGGAGGTGGTGTTGGGGAACGTAGTAATTTCAAAAAATTTCCTACGCACATGCAAGATCGTGGTGATGCATAGCAACGAGAGGGGAGAGTGTTGTCTACGTACTCTCGTAGACCGAAGCGGAAGCGTTGACGCAACATAGAGGAAGTAGTCGTACGTCTTCTCGGTCCAACCGATCCAAGCACCGTTACTCCGGCACCTCCGAGTTCTTGACACACGTACAGCTCGATAACGCACCCCGGGCTCCGATCCAGCAAAGCTTCGGGGAGGAGTTTCGTCAGCACGACGGCGTGGTGACGATCTTGATGTTTAACCGTCGCAGAGCTTCGCCTAAGCACCGCTACAATATGATCGAGGTGTAATATCGTGGAGGGGGGCACCGCACACGGCTAAGGAACAATCACGAAGATCAACTTGTGTGTCCTAGGGTGCCCCCCTGCCCCCGTATATAAAGGAGCCAAGGGGAGGGGGCGGCCGACCAAGGAGGGGCGCGCCAGGGGGGAGTCCTACTCCCATCGGGAGTAGGACTCCCTTCTTTCCTAGTTGGAGAAGGAGAAGGGGGGAAAGAGAAGGAAGAGGGGAAGGAAAGGGGGGGCGCCGCCCCCCTTCCCTTTTCCTATTCGGACTAGGAAGGGGAGGGGCGCGCGGCCACCTCCTGCCTCCTTCTCTCTTCTCCCTCAAGGCCCATGTAGGCCCAATAACCCCCGGGGGGGTTCCGGTAACCCCCCGGTACTCCGGTAAAATGCCGATTTCACCCGGAACGATTCCGATGTCCAAATATAGGCTTCCAATATATCGATCTTTATGTCTCGACCATTTCGAGACTCCTCGTCATGTCTGTGGTCACATCCGGGACTCCGAACAACCTTCGGTACATCAAAACTCATAAACTCATAATATAATTGTCATTGAAACCTTAAGCGTGCGGACCCTACGGGTTCGAGAACAATGTAGACATGACCGAGACACGTCTCCAGTCAATAACCAATAGCGGAACCTGGATGCTCATATTGGCTCCCACATATTCTACGAAGATCTTTATCGGTCAGACTGCATAACAACATACTTTGTTCCCTTTGTCATCGGTATGTTACTTGCCCGAGATTCGATCGTCGGTATCTTAATACCTAGTTCAATCTCGTTACCGGCAAGTCTCTTTACTCGTTCCGTAATACATCATCTCACAACTAACACATTAGTTGCAATGCTTGCAAGGCTTATGTGATGTGTATTACGGAGAGGGCCCAGAGATACCTCTCCGTCAGACGGAGTGACAAATCCTAATCTCGAAATACGCCAACCCAACATGTACCTTTGGAGACACCTGTAGAGCTCCTTTATAATCACCCAGTTACGTTGTGTAGTTTGGTAGCACACAAAGTGTTCCTCCGGTAAATGGGAGTTGCATAATCTCATAGTCATAGGAACATGTATAAGTCATGAAGAAAAGCAATAGCAACATACTAAACGATCGGGTGCTAAGCTAATGGAATGGGTCATGTCAATCAGATCATTCAACTAATGATGTGATCCCGTTAATCAAATAACAACTCTTTGTCTATGGTTAGGAAACACAACCATATTTGATTAACGAGCTAGTCAAGTAGAGGCATACTAGTGACACTTTGTTTGTCTATGTATTCACACATCTATTATGTTTCCGGTTAATACAATTCTAGCATGAATAATAAACATTTATCATGATATAAGGAAATAAATAATAACTTTATTATTGCCTCTAGGGCATATTTCCTTCAGTCTCCCACTTGCACTAGAGTCAATAATCTAGATTACACAGTAATGATTCTAACACCCATGGAGCCTTGGTGCTGATCATGTTTTGCTCGTGGAAGAGGCTTAGTCAACGGGTCTGCTACATTCAGATGCGTATGTATCTTGCAAATCTCTATGTCTCCCACCTGGACTAGATCCCGGATGGAATTGAAGCGTCTCTTGATGTGCTTGGTTCTTTTGTGAAATCTGGATTCCTTTGCCAAGGCAATTGCACCAGTATTGTCACAAAAGATTTTCATTGGACCCGATGCACTAGGTATGACACCTAGATCGGATATGAACTCCTTCATCCAGACTCCTTCGTTTGCTGCTTCCGAAGCAGCTATGTACTCCGCTTCACATGTAGATCCCGCCATGACGCTTTGTTTAGAACTGCACCAACTGACAGCTCCACCGTTTAATGTAAACACGTATCCGGTTTGCGTTTTAGAATCGTCCGGATCAGTGTCAAAGCTTGCATCAACGTAACCGTTTACGATGAGCTCTTTGTCACCTCCATATACGAGAAACATATCCTTAGTCCTTTTTAGGTACTTCAGGATGTTCTTGACCGTTGTCCAGTGATCCACTCCTGGATTACTTTGGTACCTCCCTGCTAAACTTATAGCAAGGCACACATCAGGTCTGGTACACAGCATTGCATACATGATAGAGCCTATGGCTGAAGCATAGGGAACATCTTTCATTTTCTCTCTATCTTCTGCAGTGGTCGGGCATTGAGTCTTACTCAACTTCACACCTTGTAACACAGGCAAGAACCCTTTCTTTGCTTGATCCATTTTGAACTTCTTCAAAACTTTGTCAAGGTATGTGCTTTGTGAAAGTCCAATTAAGCGTCTTGATCTATCTCTATAGATCTTAATGCCCAATATGTAAGCAGCTTCACCGAGGTCTTTCATTGAAAAACTCTTATTCAAGTATCCCTTTATGCTATCCAGAAATTCTATATCATTTCCAATCAGTAATATGTCATCCACATACAATATCAGAAATGCTACAGAGCTCCCACTCACTTTCTTGTAAATACAGGCTTCTCCGAAAGTCTGTATAAAACCAAATGCTTTGATCACACTATCAAAGCGTTTATTCCAACTCCGAGAGGCTTGCACCAGTCCATAAATGGATCGCTGGAGCTTGCACACTTTGTTAGCTCCCTTTGGATCGACAAAACCTTCCGGTTCCATCATATACAACTCTTCTTCTAGAAATCCATTCAGGAATGCAGTTTTTACATCCATCTGCCAAATTTCATAATCATAAAATGCGGCGATTGCTAACATGATTCGGACAGACTTAAGCATTGCTACGGGTGAGAAGGTCTCATCATAGTCAACCCCTTGAACTTGCCGAAACCCTTTTGCGACAAGTCGAGCTTTGTAGACAGTAATATTACTGTCAGCGTCAGTCTTCTTCTTGAAGATCCATTTATTCTCAATTGCTTGCCGATCATCGGGCAAGTCAACCAAAGTCCATACTTTGTTCTCATACATGGATCCCATCTCAGATTTCATGGCTTCAAGCCATTTTGCGGAATTTGGGCTCACCATCGCTTCTTCATAGTTCGTAGGTTCATCATGATCTAGTAGCATGACTTCCAGAACAGGATTACCGTACCACTCTAGTGCGGATCTTACTCTGGTTGATCTACGAGGCTCAGTAGTAACTTGATCTGAAATTTCATGATCATCATCATTAAATTCCTCACTAATTGGTGTAGGTATCGCAGAAACCAGTTTCTGTGATGAACTACTTTCCAATAAGGGAGCAAGTATAGTTACCTCATCAAGTTCTACTTTCCTCCCACTCACTTCTTTCGAGAGAAACTCCTTCTCTAGAAAGGATCCATTCTTAGCAACGAATGTCTTGCCTTCGGATCTGTGATAGAAGGTGTACCCAACAGTCTCCTTTGGGTATCCTATGAAGGCACATTTCTCCGATTTGGGTTTGAGCTTATCAGGTTGAAGTTTTTTCACATAAGCATCGCAGCCCCAAACTTTAAGAAACGACAACTTTGGTTTCTTGCCAAACCATAGTTCATAAGGCGTCGTCTCAACGGATTTCGATGGTGCCCTATTTAACATGAATGCGGCCGTCTCTAAAGCATAACCCCAAAACGATAGCGGTAAATCAGTAAGAGACATCATAGATCGCACCATATCTAGTAAAGTACGATTACGACGCGGACACACCATTACGCTGTGGTGTTCCGGGTGGCGTGAGTTGCGAAACTATTCCGCATTGTTTCAAATGTACACCAAACTCGTAACTCAAATATTCTCCTCCACGATCAGATTGTAGAAACTTTATTTTCTTGTTACGATGATTTTCTTCTTCACTCTGAAATTCTTTGAACTTTTCAAATGTTTCAGACTTATGTTTCATTAAGTAGATATACCCATATCTGCTTAAATCACCTGTGTAAGCGTACGCGTAATGTCGGTCCGGCCGCTTCATCCAACAATACCGCCGAACCAAAGTATGACATGCTGGTAGGCAGTATGACTTATATCGCCCACAACTCACTTGTGTTGTACTCGTGCATATAACATCAAACCATAAAACCTAGGCTCGGATGCCACTGTTGGGGAACGTAGTAATTTCAAAAAATTCCTACGCACACACAAGATCATGGTGATGCATAGCAACGAGAGGGGAGAGTGTTGTCTACGTACCCTCGTAGACCGAAGCGGAAGCGTTGGCGCAACGTAGAGGAAGTAGTCGTACGTCTTCTCGGTCCAACCGATCCAAGCACCGTTACTCCGGCACCTCCGAGTTCTTGACACACGTATAGCTCGATGACGCACCCCGGGCTCCGATCCAGCAAAGCTTCGGGGAGGAGTTTCGTCAGCACGACGGCGTGGTGACGATCTTGATGTTTAACCATCGCAGGGCTTCGCCTAAGCACCGCTACAATATGATCGAGGTGTAATATCATGGAGGGGGGCACCGCACACGGCTAAGGAACAATCACAAAGATCAACTTGTGTGTCCTAGGGTGCCCCCCTGCCCCCGTATATAAAGGAGCCAAGGGGAGGGGGCGGCCGGCCAAGGAGGGGCGCGCCAGGGGGGAGTCCTACTCCCACTGGGAGTAGGACTCCCTTCTTTCCTAGTTGGAGAAGGAGAAGGGGGAAAGAGGAGGAAGAGGGGAAGGAAAGGGGGGGCGCCGCCCCCCTTCCCTTGTCCTATTCGGACTAGGAAGGGGAGGGGCGCGCGGCCACCTCCTGCCTCCTCTCTTCTCCCTCAAGGCCCATGTAGGCCCAATAACCCCCCGGGGGGTTCCGGTAACCCCCCGGTACTCCGGTAAAATGCCGATTTCACCCGGAACGATTCCGATGTCCAAATATAGGCTTCCAATATATCGATCTTTATGTCTCGACCATTTCGAGACTCCTCATCATGTCCGTGATCACATCCGGGACTCCGAACAATCTTCGGTACATCAAAACTCATAAACTCATAATATAATTGTCATTGAAACCTTAAGCGTGCGGACCCTACGGGTTCGAGAACAATGTAGACATGACCGAGACACGTCTCCAGTCAATAACCAATAGCGGAACCTGGATGCTCATATTGGCTCCCACATATTCTACGAAGATCTTTATCGGTCAGACTGCATAACAACATACTTTGTTCCCTTTGTCATCGGTATGTTACTTGCCCGAGATTCGATCGTCGGTATCTTAATACCTAGTTCAATCTCGTTACCGGCAAGTCTCTTTACTCGTTCCGTAATACATCATCTCACAACTAACACATTAGTTGCAATGCTTGCAAGGCTTATGTGATGTGTATTACGGAGAGGGCCCAGAGATACCTCTCCGTCAGACGGAGTGACAAATCCTAATCTCGAAATACGCCAACCCAACATGTACCTTTGGAGACACCTGTAGAGCTCCTTTATAATCACCCAGTTACGTTGTGACGTTTGGTAGCACACAAAGTGTTCCTCCGGTAAACAGGAGTTGCATAATCTCATAATCATAGGAACTTGTATAAGTCATGAAGAAAGCAATAGCAACATACTAAACGATCGGGTGCTAAGCTAATGGAATGGGTCATGTCAATCAGATCATTCAACTAATGATGTGATCCCGTTAATCAAATAACAACTCTTTGTCTATGGTTAGGAAACACAACCATCTTTGATTAACGAGCTAGTCAAGTAGAGGCATACTAGTGACACTTTGTTTGTCTATGTATTCACACATGTATTATGTTTCCGGTTAATACAATTCTAGCATGAATAATAAACATTTATCATGATATAAGGAAATAAATAATAACTTTATTATTGCCTCTAGGACATATTTCCTTCAGGTGGATGGAAGAAGGGATGATACGACCACACATAATGTTGTACCGCATCAAATCCCAGATATACGTGAGCCTAAAATATTTCAATTTAGTGAAGGTAACAAGGAGGTCGAGTCTTTGGTGTTGATTACATGCAAGAATGACACATGCCACTTTAGGAAAGTATACACTGAGTTGGGCACAATCGAACAGAAGATACAAACTGGGCATGAAGATACAAAAGTGCATCAGGTACAAAAATTGGTTGAAACAATTTACACATGGACTAATATTATTTTTGGTTCAGCTAAGACTACATGTTCTAGTACTACTTGGGTCCATGGCAGTACGTGGTTCCATAAAGATCTTGTGAAGGCAAATCCACGAAAGGAGTCGTTGGTTAGAGATAAAATAGAAAATATATTACCTGATGTTTTGGGATCGGTCAAGAAGATAAATGGAAGAGTTCTATTTCTTTTCCTGCCACGTAAGGAATATCAGGCAAGTGCACATACGTGGGATATATGGAGTCTACTATGTCTACAGGAAATTGGATGGGGTCCACCAGCACCAAATCTGAAGCCGGCGATGCATCCATCAAAACTAGTACTTTTTGTTTCCTTAGATAGATTGAGTCGGTTTTTAATTACGTGTATCAAGTGCTTGCTTTCCAAGTTAGTTAAGAGGTGCGGCTATTATATAAAGCCGATTGAGTTCATTGTAAAATCAGGTTATTTTTATATGAAATAGACACGATGTGTTTTTCAGGGTAGACACACCCATATCAAGTTTTGGGGGGATTTTTAGAAAACCTCTGTTTTGCGATTTCTCTTCGTGGAAATTGTTTTGCGCGTGAGTACCTTCGTCGAGATTGGTTTTCTCGTGATGGGCCGCAAGGTTCAAACCCTCTACTTCATGTACATCGCGTGCACGGGTGAGAGGTAGCTACTGCTGGTGGTGGAGTTGTTGGGGAACGTAGTAATTTCAAAAAAATTCCTACGCACACGCAAGATCATGGTGATGCATAGCAACAAGAGGGGAGAGTGTGATCTACGTACCCTTGTAGACCGACAGCGGAAGCGTTACACAACGCGGTTGATGTAGTCGTACGTCTTCACGGCCTGACCGATCAAGCACCGAAACTACGGCACCTCCGAGTTCTAGCACACGTTCAACTCGATGACGATCCCCGGACTCCGATCCAGCAAAGTGTCGGGGAAGAGTTCCGTTAGCATGACGGCGTGGTGACGATCTTGATGTACTACCGTCGCAGGGCTTCAATCAGTTCCGTTACCATGACAGCAAAGTGTCGGGCTTTAATCACCCAGTTACGTTGTGACGTTTGGTAGCACACAAAGTGTTCCTCCGGAAAATGGGAGTTCCATAATCTCATAGTTATAGGAACATGTATAAGTCATGAAGAAAGCAATAGCAACATACTAAACGATCGGGTGCTAAGCTAATGGAATGGGTCATGTCAATCACATCATTCTCCTAATGATGTGATCCCGTTAATCAAATAACAACTCTTTTGTTTATGGTTAGCAAACATAACCATCTTCGATTAACGAGCTAGTCAAGTAGAGGCATACTAGTGACACTCTATTTGTCTATGTATTCACACATGTATTATGTTTCCGGTTAATACAATTCTAGCATGAATAATAAACATTTATCATGATATAAGGAAATAAATAATAACTTTATTATTGCCTCTAGGGCATATTTCCTTCAGTCTCCCACTTGCACTAGAGTCAATAATCTAGTTCACATCGCCATGTGATTCAACACTAAGAGTTCACATCACCATGTGATTAACACCCATAGTTCACATCGTCATGTGACCTATACCCAAAGGGTTTACTAGAGTCAATAATCTAGTTCACATCATTTATGTGATTAACACCCAGAGTACTAAGGTGTGATCATGTTTTGCTTGTGAGATAATTTTAGTCAACGGGTCTGTCACATACAGATCCGTAAGTATTTTGCGAATTCTATGTCTACAATGCTCTGCACGGAGCTACTCTAACTAATTGCTCCCACTTTCAATATGTATCTAGATCGAGACTTAGAGTCATCCAGATCTGTGTCAAAACTTGCATCGACGTAACTTTTTACGACGAACCTTTTGTCACCTCCATAATCGAGAAATATTTCCTTATTCCATTAAGGATAATTTTGACCAATGTCCAGTGATCTACTCTTAGATCACTATTGTACTCCCTTGCTTAACACAATGTAGGGTATACAATATATCTGGTACACATCATGGCATACTTTATAGAACCTATGGCTGAGGCATAGGGAATGACTTTCATTCTCTTTCTATCTTCTGCCGTGGTCGGACTTTGAGTCTTACTCAATTTCATACCTTGTAACACAGCCAAGAACTCTTTCTTTGACTGTTCCATTTTTGAACTACTTCAAAATATTGTCAAGGTATGTACTCATTGAAAAAACTTATCAAGCGTCTTGATCTATCTCTATAGATTTTGATGCTTAATATGTAAGCAGCTTCACCGAGGTCTTTCTTTGAAAAACTTCTTTAAAAACACTCCTTTATGCTTTGCAGAATAATTCTACATTATTTCTGATCAACAATATGTCATTCACATATACTTATCAGAAATGCTGTAGTGCTCCCACTCACTTTCTTGTAAATACAGGCTTCACCGCAAGTCTGTATAAAACTATATGCTTTGATCATACTATCAAAGCGTTTATTCCAACTCCGAGAGGCTTGCACCAGTCCATAAATGGATCGCTGGAGCTTGCACACTTTGTTAGCTCCTTTTGGATCGAAAAAACCTTCCGGTTGCATCATATACAACTCTTCTTCCAGAAATCCATTCAGGAATGCAGTTTTGACATCCATTTGCTGGATTTCATAAAATGCGGCAATTGCTAACATGATTCGGACAGACTTAAGCATAGATACGAGTGAGAAACTCTCATCATAGTCAACACCTTGAACTTGTCGAAAACCTTTTTGCGACAATTCTAGCTTTGTAGATAGTAACACTACTATCAGCGTCCGTCTTCCTCTTGAAGATCCATTTAATCTCATTGGCTCGCCGATCATTGGGCAAGTCAATCAAAGTCCATACTTTTTTCTCATACATGGATCTCGTCTCAGATTTCATGGCCTCAAGCCATTTTGCGGAATCTAGGCTCATCATCGCTTCCTCATAGTTCGCAAGTTCGTCATGGTCTAATAACATGACTTCCAGAACAGGATTACCGTACCAGTTTGGTGCGGATCTCACTCTGGTTTACCTACGAGATTCGGTATTAACTTGATCTGAAGTTACATGATCATCATCATTAGACTTCCTCACTAATTGGTGTAGTAGTCACAGGAACATATTTCTTGTGATGAACTACTTTTCAATAAGGGAGAAGGTACAATTACCTTATCAAGTTCTACTTTCCTCCCACTCAGTTCTTTCAAGAGAAACTCCTTCTCTAGAAAGGATCCATTCTTAGCAACGAATGTCTTGCCTTCGGATCTGTGATAGAAGGTGTACCCAATAGTCTCCTTTGGGTATCCTATGAAGACATATTTCTCCGATTTGGGTTTGAGCATATCAGGATGAAACTTTTTCATATAAGCATCACAATCCCAAACTTTAAGAAACGACAACTTTGGTTTCTTGCCAAACCACAATTCAGATTGTGTCGTCTTAACGGACTTAGATGGTGCCCTTTTAAACGTGAATGCAGCTGTCTTTAATGCATAACCCCAAAACGATAGTGGTAGATCGGTAAGAGACATCATAGATCGCACCATATCTAATAAAGTATGGTTATGATGTTCGGACACACCATTATGCTGTGGTGTTCCAGGTGGCGTGAGTAGTGAAACTATTTCACATTGTTTTAACTGAAGACCAGACTCGTAACTCAAATATTTTACCTCTGCGATCATATCGTAGAAACTTTTATTTTCTTGTTACGATGATTCTCCACTTCACTCTGAAATTCTTTGAACTTTTCAAATATTTCAGACTTGTGTTTCATTAAGTAGATATACCCATATCTGCTCAAATCATCTGTGAACGTCAGAAAATAATGATACCCGCCACGAGCCTTAACACTCATCGGATCTCATACATCAGTATGTATTATTTCCAATAAGTCAGTTGCTCGCTCCATAGTTCCGAAGAACGGCGTTTTAGTCATCTTGCCCATGAGGCATGGTTCGCAAGCATCAACTGATTCATAATTAAGTGATCCCAAAAACCCATTAGCATGGAGTTTCTTCATGCGCTTTACACCAATATGACCTAAATGGCAGTGCCACAAATAAGTTGCACTATTATTATTAACTTTGCATCTTTTGGTTTCAATATTATGATTATGTGTATCACTACGATCGAGATCCAACGAACTATTTTCATTGGGTGTGTAACCATATAAGGTTTTATTCACGTAAACAGAACAACAATTTATTCTCTTACTTAAATGAATAACCGTATTACAATAAACATGATCAAATCATATTCATGCTCAATGCAAAACACCAAATAACACTTATTCAGGTTCAACACTAATCCCGAAAGTATAGGGAGTGTGCGATGATGATCATATCAATCTTGGAACCACTCACACATCGTCACTTCACCCTTAACTAGTCTCTGTTTATTCTGCAACTCCCGTTTCGAGTTACTAATCTTAGCAACTGAACTAGTATCAAATACTGAGGGGTTGCTATAAACACTAGTAAAGTACACATCAATAACATGTATATCAAATATACTTATGTTCACTTTGCCATCCTTCTTATCTGCCAATCACTTGGGGTAGTTCCGCTTCGAGTGACTAGTCCCTTTGCAGTAGAAACACTTAGTCTCAGGCTTAGGACCAGACTTGGGCTTCTTCACTTGAGCAGCAACTTGCTTGCTGTTCTTCTTGAAGTTCCCCTTCTTCCCTCTGCCCTTTTCTTGAAACTAGTGGTCTTGTCTACCATCAACACTTGATGTTTTTCTCGATTTCTACCTTCGTCAATTTCCGCATTACGGAGAGCTTGGGAATCGTTTCCGTTATCCCTTGCAAATCATAGTTCATCACGAAGTTCTACTAACTTGGTGATGGTGACTAGAGAATTCTGTCAATCACTATCTTATCTGGAAGATTAACTCCCACTTGATTCAAGCGATTGTAGTACTCAGACAATCTGAGCACATGCTCACTAGTTGAGCGATTCTCCTCCATCTTTTAGCCATAGAACTTGTTGGAGACTTCATATCTCTCAACTCGGGTATTTGCTTGAAATATTAACTTCAACTCCTGGAACATCTCATATGCTCCATGACGTTCAAAACGTCTTTGAAGTCCCGATTCTAAGCCATTAAGCATGGTGCACTAAACTATCAAGTAGTCATCATATTGGGCTAGCCAAACGTTCATAACATCTGCATCTGCTCCTGCAATAGGTCCGTCACCTAGCGGTGCATCAAGGACATAATTCTTCTGTGCAGCAATGAGGATAAACCTCAGATCACGGATCCAATCCGCATCATTGCTACTAACATCTTTCAACACAATTTTCTCTAGGAACATATCAAAATAAACACAGGGAAACAACAACGCGAGCTATTGATCTACAACATAATTTGCAAAATACTACCAGGACTAAGTTCATGATAAATTTAAGTTCAATTAATCATATTACTTAAGAACTCCCACTTAGATAGACATCCCTCTAATCCTCTAAGTGATTACGTGATCCAAATCAACTAAACCATGTCCGATCATCACGTGAGATGGAGTAGTTTCATTGGTGAACATCGCTATGTTGATCATATCTGCTATATAATTCACGCTCGACCTTTCGGTCTCCGTGTTCCGAGGCCATATCTATATATGCTTGGCTCGTCAAGTATAACCTGAGTATTCTGCGTGTGCAACTGTTTTGCACCCGTTGTATTTGAACGTAGAGCCTATCACACCCGATCATCACGTGGTGTCTCAGCACGAAGAACTTTCACAACGGTGCATACTCAGGGAGAACACTTCTTGATAATTAGTGAGAGATCATCTTATAATGCTACCGTCAATCAAAGCAAGATAAGATGCATAAAAGATAAACATCGCATGCAATCAATATAAGTGATATGATATGGCCACCATCATCTTGTGCTTGTGATCTCCATCTTCGAAGCACCGTCATGATCACCATCGTCACCGGCGCGACACCTTGATCTCCATCGTAGCATCGTTGTCGTCTCGCCAATCTTATGCTTCCACGACTATCGCTGCCGCTTAGTGATAAAGTAAAGCATTACAGCGCGATTGCATTGCATACAATAAAGCGACAACCATATGGCTCCTGCCAGTTGCCGATAACTCGGTTACAAAACATGATCATCTCATACAATAAAATTTAGCATCATGTCTTGACCATATCACATCACAACATGCCCTGCAAAAACAAGTTAGACGTCCTCTACTTTGTTGTTGCAAGTTTTACGTGGCTGCTACGGGCTTAAGCAAGAACCAATCTTACCTACGCATCAAAACCACAACGATAGTTTATCAAGTTGGTGCTGTTTTAACCTTCGCAAGGACCGGGCGTAGCCACACTCGGTTCAACTAAAGTTGGAGAAACTGTCACCCGCTAGCAACCTTTGTGCAAAGCACGTCGGGAGAACCGGTCTCGCGTAAGCGTATGCGTAATGTCGGTCCGGACCGCTTCGTCCAACAATACCGCCGAACCAAAGTATGACATGCTGGTAAGCAGTATGACTTATATCGCCCACAACTCACTTGTGTTCTACTCGTGCATATAACATCAACACATAAAACCTAGGCTCGGATGCCACTGTTGGGGAACGTAGTAATTTCAAAAAAAATCCTACGCACACGCAAGATCATGGTGATGCATAGCAACGAGAGGGAAGAGTGTGATCTACGTACCCTTGTAGACCGACAGCGGAAGCGTTAGCACAACGCGGTTGATGTAGTCGTACGTCTTCACGGCCCGACCGATCAAGCACCGAAACTACGGCACCTCCGAGTTCTAGCACACGTTCAGCTCGATGACGATCCCCGGACTCCGATCCAGCAAAGTGTCGGGGAAGAGTTCCGTTAGCACGACGGCGTGGTGACGATCTTGATGTAATACCGTCGCAGGGCTTCGCCTAAGCACCGCTACAATATTATCGAGGATTATGGTGGAAGGGGGCACCGCACACGGCTAAGAATATGATCACGTGGATCAACTTGTCTCTAGAGGTGCCCCCTTGCCCCCGTATATAAAGGAGCAAGGGAGGAGGAGGCCGGCCCTAGGAGGGGGCGCGCCAAGTGTGGAGTCCTACTAGGACTCCCTAGTCCTAGTAGGATTCCACCTCCCATATGAAATAGGAAAAGAGGAAGGGAAAAGGAGAAGGAAGGAAGGGGGCGCCCCCCTTCCCTAGTCCAATTCGGACCAGACCAAGGGGAGGGGTGCGGCCACCCTTGAGGCCCTTTTTCTTCTTTCCCGTATGGCCCAATAAGGCCCAATACATATTCCCGTAACTCTCCGGTACTCTGAAAAATACCCGAATCACTCGGAACCTTTCCGATGTCCGAATATAGTCGTCCAATATATCGATCTTTGCGTCTCGACCATTTCGAGACTCCTCGTCATGTCCCCGATCTCATCCGGGACTCCGAACTCCTTCGGTACATCAAAACTCATAAACTCATAATATAATTGTCATTGAAACCTTAAGCGTGCGGACCCTACGGGTTCGAGAACAATGTAGACATGACCGAGACACGTCTCCAGTCAATAACCAATAGCGAAACCTGGATGCTCATATTGGCTCCCACATATTCTTCGAAGATCTTTATCGGTCAGACTGCATAACAACATACTTTGTTCCCTTTGTCATCGGTATGTTACTTGCCCGAGATTCGATCGTCGGTATCTTAATACCTAGTGCAATCTCGTTACCGGCAAGTCTCTTTACTCGTTCCGTAATACATCATCTCACAACTAACTCATTAGTTGCAATGCTTGCAAGGCTTATGTGATGTGCATTACCGAGAGGGCCCAGAGATACCTCTCCGACAATCGGAGTGACAAATCCTAATCTCGAAATACGCCAATCCAACATGTACCTTTGGAGACACCTGTAGAGCTCCTTTATAATCACCCAGTTACGTTGTGACGTTTGGTAGCACACAAAGTGTTCCTCCAGCAAACGGGAGTTGCATAATCTTATAGTCATAGGAACATGTATAAGTCATGAAGAAAGCAATAGCAACATACTAAACGATTGGGTGCTAAGCTAATGGAATGGGTCATGTCAATCACATCATTCTCCTAATGATGTGATCCCGTTAATCAAATAACAACTCTTTTGTTTATGGTTAGCAAACATAACCATCTTCGATTAACGAGCTAGTCAAGTAGAGACATACTAGTGACACTCTATTTGTCTATGTATTCACACATGTATTATGTTTCCGGTTAATACAATTCTAGCATGAATAATAAACATTTATCATGATATAAGGAAATAAATAATAACTTTATTATTGCCTCTAGGGCATATTTCCTTCAGGAGTGTCGTGAAAGATCGGGCCCCAACAACGGATCGGATCTCGCATGGGGTTCGGTCTATATCAGGTGGTATTCAGAGCAAGGTTGTTCACGACACTATGGAGAAGATGACGAGCGCATTATCATTCAGTAAGTTAAGCTATGGATTTTAGTTGGAGGAGGAAGGCCGTTGGGCCGGGCTATTTCACACCCGTGTGGTGGTGAGAGAGAGATCATGTGCTATGACGGTCGATCACATGAATTTGATCAACGTCGCAAGCATCGAGATGGTGGAGAAACTGAATCTACCAATGATGCCACGTCCACAACCATACTATTTCCGTTGGGGTCATGAAGATCTCACTGTCACGCAACAAACAAAGGTACCGTTTTTGTTGGAAAATTATTTTTGCGAGGTTTTGTGCGACGTGATTCCGGCACCGATGATTTCATGTCACTTGTTATTGGGAGAGCCATGGTACAGAGAGCATGATGTCGCGTACGATTGCAAAACACACAGATATACCGTCAAGAGGGGTAAGAAGTGCAGCCTCGTGCCAATGGGTGAGGAGCGTTTTATTTCTTGGAGGAAAGAACATCTTGAGAGGATAAAAGAGCAGGAAGAAGAAGAAAAGAAGAAGGCCCAAGTTGCTGAAATTTCTGTGGTTGTTATTCAATCGAGTGAAGAAAATATTGCTCAAGAGGTCAACCCAAATCCGAGGACGGTTTTGATGCAAGGAGGAGAGGATGATACGACCACACATAATGTTGTACCGCATCAAATCACGGATATACATGAGCCTAAAATATTTCAATTTAGTGAAGGTAACAAGGAGGTCGAGTCTTTGGTGTTGATTACATGCAAGAATGACACATGCCACTTTAGGAAAGTATACACTGAGTTGGGCACAATCGAACAGAAGATACAAACTGGGCATGAAGATACAAAAGTGCATCAGGTACAAAAATTGGTTGAAACAATTTACACATGGACTAATATTATTTTTGGTTCAGCTAAGACGACATGTTCTAGTACTACTTGGCTCCATGGCAGTCCGTGGTTCCATAAAGATCTTGTGAAGGCAAATCCACGAAAGGAGTCGTTGGTTAGAGATAAAATAGAAAATATATTACCTGATGTTTTGGGATCGGTCAAGAAGATAAATGGCAGAGTTCTATTTCTTTTCCTGCCACGTTTTGCACGTGAGTACCTTCGTCGAGATTGGTTTTCTCGTGCTGGGCCGCAAGGTTCAAACCCTCTACTTCGTGTACATCGCGTGCACGGGCGAGAGGTTGCTACTGCTGGTGGTGGAGTGTCGTGAAAGATCGGGCCCCAACAACGGATCGGATCCCACTACGAGGTTCGGTCTTATCAAGGGAGGGAAGTGAAAGGAAGCGGTGGTTGACAAATATACATCTCCTATAGGCAGAGATGTAAGTATTGTAGTTTACATCTTCGGGAGGTGCAGACGTATTTTTTTAAGAAAAAAGGTTTCCCTCGCTTTATATTATAAAGCAATGAACCAAGCATCCAACACATTAGTACAGAGTACAATCAAGTCATAAAATCACGCTGGGGGCACAGCAGGACAAGCCCAAAACAACGTTTTTTTACATCTACACCATTTGTTGGAGCAGCATTTTTGGCCTCTGAAGATGCAAAAGTTGTATTTTTACATCTAGATCTTCTATTAGAGATGTTCTCGCGGTACGCCATGGTATATGTGTCATTGCACGCACCTCTGGCGTACTGTAGCTTAACTAGAAGAACGCCCGTGCGTTGCAACGAGGCCACATTAAATTTAAGAGTTCAATATTAATATTCTCATACATATCAAGTGACATTGGCGACCTTTTTTTACCATCAAATCCTCACATACACACTATCTCCCTCCCTGTTCCTCACTCTCTCTCCCCCTCTCCCTCTCTCTCTAATACACACACACACACATATCCATCTTATTGGGTACGGGACCATAATCCATCTATTTCACATACACACACGCTAGTGCATAATAATATGGATTATGTGTATTATATTTGCCACCACAACTGAGGGAATTAATTTCATGTAAATCAGCCAGCCACAGCTCCAAGAATACGCGGAGGAGGTGGCCCTGGTCGGCGTCGGCGCCGTCCGACGCGGGCCACGGGCCCGCTTCCAAGTGCGTCTGCGCGCCGGCCACCCACGCTGGGTCCTTCAAGTGCCGCTTCCACCGCACCAACTCCCAGGGCCACAGTCATGGTCAGGGCCAGGGAAGCCGCCCTTTTCCGCCCCCTTCACCGGTCGCGGCCAACGCGGTGCCGCGGCACCCGGCCTCGCCGTCCTCGGTGATGCAGCCCAAGCATCAGCCTCGAGAATTAAGAACGCTCGACAATGGAGAGGGAAGGAAAGACCATATACATGTCATAAGAAAGGGAGTTTATTTGCTGCTCCCTCGATGTATTGTTTCCTTTGTTTGGAGATTGATTACCATCCGTGAGTGAAGGTAAGGTTAATGTGATTGAGTGATTTTTCTGAAAATCAATTATTTGTTTTCTAATCAATGTGATTGAGTGATCTAAGGTAAGGTTAATTAATTTAGATTTGATCTTTAGAGATTGTTCGTGATTGATTCTACATTACTAAATAACTTGCATCATTATGGAATCTGTTCAGATTTCTTTGTTGTGTAAGAGGGTGACGCGAAAATAAATCGATGAAGTGGGGGAGGGGACGAAAAAATCTACGAAAAAAAACAAGTGAATGTGGGAGGAGGTACCAAAAAAACCATGGGAGGTGGGACGAAAAAAACCTGAAGCGAGACTACCAACTGCTTTATTAGGAGTAGAGGTTAGTTATATGCAATTATAGAATTTGCGAAGATATGGTATGGACTATGTGTAGATATGGTATGGACTATGTAGAGTTGATAGAATTTCCGTGATCCACGGTGCATGCCAAGCCTGTCACCAAAGGCACGTACACACCCCTGGCGTACTATAACTACTAGTAAAAACGCACGTGCAACACACGTTAACATTTAGACAATATATTAATTGCATGTGAAATTAGGAATGCTATCATTTGTGTTAACTCTGTGATTAGTACAATATTTGGTATGATAGTAACTACATGTTAAACACGTCGAACGCTCGCCATTGGAGCAATGTAGGTCGTTGGATTGACTTGGTTTGATGGCCAAGATCAGTTGGATCTGCCTCTTTGAGTTTTTTTATATTGGTATAGATGGCACACCTCGTGTGGTCGATCGGTCATCAGATCCTAGTTTTGAGACCTCGAATCATCAGGGCAATGGCGTACCAGCAGATGTGGACGATGCGAGTGCTCGTCATGGCCATCGTCCTCATCGGCCTCCCATGGGGCGCGGTCTGCGTGCCCGCGGGCCGCGGTGACGCTGAGGCCATGCAAGCCATCGCCAAGTCCATCGGGTGGGCCGTCCCCTCATCCGACCCGTGCGACGGCACCTGGACGGGCGTGAGCTGCAACGAGATCAGCCGCGTCACCTCCATCGTTGTCACCCACGTCGGCCTCCACGGCGTTCTCAACGGATCCGACCTAGGCAAGCTCACGTTCCTGTCCAACCTCGACCTCAGCTTCAACAGCCTTATCGGCCACCTCCCGCTCCTGTCGACGCCTCACCAGCACCTCCGCAACATCGATCTCAGCTCCAACTCCTTGACAAGAATCCCCGGCGGCTTCTTTGCCGCCCTGCCGGCCCTCGAGGCGATTGCGCTCGACAACAACGACATGCTACTATTGTGGGATCAGTGGGACCTTGTCACCTGCTTCGCCCTATGCAGCTTCTCCGCTAACAACGCCTCCGTATATGTCAACTTCCTCAATTTCTTCGGCGACGTCGCCTTGTTCCCCGCCTTCGAGAGGCTGTCCCTCGCGAGGAACAGGATGTCTGGGGCCGTCGGCACCGGTTTTGGCGCTAACAGCAATATCAAGTACCTAGATGTCGGTGGCCAGCACAACGACCGAGATAAGATCACCGGCCGCCTTGACTTGTTCATCCCCGACATGGTCAACCTTGTGGAGGCTCACTTGGATCACAGCGGCTTCTTCGGGCCCCTCCCCGTTACCAAGCTTGTCAACCTCCGCATCTTCGATGCATCCTACAACGACCTCTGTGGACACCCCAAGTTCGCCCCCGGGACGGCGGTCACCCTTGATGGAAATCCCAATGTCGGATTTGCATGCTAGCTAGTAGTACTCGTAATTAATTAATGTTTCATCATAACATGCATGCATGTACTCTACTACTCGCACACGTACGGGCCGGTTATTATCAATAATGTCGTAACACACTCTTGTCTATTCCAGGCATGTTTAAATTTATAACTCGCAAAACGTCTTACATTATGGGACGGAAGGAGTATGTGATTGCGTGGGTAGTTTGTCTGGTCCTCATCCGTCGCAATGGTTGGACATATATCTACGCTACTATTACGTCATTTCGTTTCGTATCGTTAGTCCACCCTAGGACGTCGTACTCCAGTACCCGCCAACGGCTCACCAACAGCGGCAGCCAGTCGCTGACGAGCCGAAAAGGCGTGATTGCTCTTGATTCACCGATGAGGTGGTTGGCGTCGTGTCGGTAAGCTGAGCTGTCAAGGACACACGAGGTTTTTATTTTTTGAACAAAATGAAGTTGGTTCGTGTTTCCCCATCGCAACGAGCACCAATTTGGTTTGAGCTGTCGGTGCAAAGCAAACCTGGTCATTTGGGCCGTGCAGGCCGGCTTACCATGCCAGCATGGCACGACGTGAAATTGCCACCAAAGGGGTAAACGGGATGTGTCTGCACGGAAGGGGTAAGGAAGGGGTAAACTGGTCGTGCCTGGCACGTCAGGGGACGTGTTTGGGCCATGAGGTTGGGCACGTGGGTCGGCACGACACAACCTGTTTAATCAAATTGAACGTGATTATTATGTGTAAAAAGGTATGAACTACGCACTTTTGGTAGCATATATCACACGCCATAACGTGGAGATATGTGCAAAAGATTTGTACTATGTAGTAGTAGCATATATCAATCGGAATTGTAGTTGTTTTTATTTTATTGATTGATGATAGAGATTTCGTTAATAGTGCGAAAATATGGAAATTCTTGATTTGGTAGCAGCACATGCCATAAACAATACAAGATGCAAGATGACCATATAAGTGGTCGAGGGTGCGAGAGGCAGATGCGTTGTATCGGTGGAAGAATCCCTTCTCTATTCATCATCAGTTAGATAAATTAACATGTCAATAGCCGTGATCCTATTGCTCGTCACGCTTGGTCTCGATGGCGTCTCAAGTCTCTCGGCCGCTGCGCGCACGGACGACATAGAGATGGCGGCCATGCAAGCGATCGCCAAGTCTACCAGCGCGGACAGGTCGCTCGGGTGGGGCGTCAAGTCGGCGGATCCATGCGACGGCACCTGGCCAGGCGTCCGCTGCGACAAAGATTCGCACGTCGTCGCCATCAACGCCAGCCGCGCCGGCCTCTCCGGCACTCTCTCCGGCACCGACCTCGTCGACCTTGGGTACCTCACGGAGCTCGACCTCAGCTTCAACCGCCTGGGCGACGACATGCCGATCCTCCCAAGGCCTCTCACCTACCTGACGACCCTCAACATGGGCATGCCAGAGACCTTCTTCCGCTCCTTCACCGCGCTGGAGACCGTGGTCCTCGACGACAACTGGGTTATAATGGGGGAGCTTCTCGGCCAACAACGTCACCATCTATGGCCGCTTCCCGGCCTACTTCGGCAACACCACCCTTTTCCCTGTCCTTGAGAGCCTCTCTTTAGCGAGGAATGATCTCAAGAGCGGACTGCCCTCGTCCTTCGCCAAGAACAGCAAGATCAAGTTCCTCGACATTAGCAGGCAGCAGGATTCTATTGGCCTCGGCATGTACAATGGGTTTCTAGATTTCGTCGCCGGCATGACTAGCCTCGTCGAGATCCATGTGGCAGGCGATCAATTCCGCGGGCCGCTGCCAGACGTCTCTGGGCTGCTCAATCTCAAGGTGTTTGATGCCGCCGACAACAACTTGTGCGGTAAGCTCAAGTTTCCTCCCGGCGTTGCGGTGAATATCACCGGAAACCCCCAAATCGGAAAGGACTGCCCCTAGCTAGCTTTGTGGATGCGTGGGCCAAGTTTTTGTTTTCTTAAATAAGTAATAAATAAATAATCATGCTTACTACTACTAGTTGATACGAGTATATACTGCCCGATCGATGATCTGTGCAAGGTTTTTTTTTCTGTGCGCTCTCACTAGATTGTCACGGCCCCTACTACTACAGGCCACCAGGAGGCCCGGCCCAAGAGGACCAAGAAGCCCAACAGGCTGTTCAACCCGGCCACCTGGGAGCTTGGTGGGTGATCGATAAGTAGGAGTGAGCCCGAGGTGTTAGGGCACGGTGGTAATGAGTGGATCGCTTCCCCTTGTCTTTCCCCTTTCCTCCCACCTCCTGTAACCTCTCCCTCTCGATCCCCTTCTCCTCTCAAGAACCCTAGCCCCGAATTCCCCTGTATCGCCATGAATTGAGTAGATCGAGCAAGAGGGACGTAACATATGGTATCAGAGCTACCGGATTACTTGAAGAAGCCGACGTTCACCACGCGCCAGCAGCGACAGGCGGGTGAGATGGAGCAGAGAGTGGAGGAGATGGCGGCGGCGCTCAAGGCCATCCAGGATCAGAATGAGGCCATCCAGAAGGCGGTGGCAGTGACGACCACCCTCATCTCGGAGATCCAGCCGATGGTGGCTGACCTGGCCGCCTGGAAGCCCACGTTGGAGAAATCACTCTCCGATGTGCAGCAGGAGTTGGGCGGGGTGCGCAAGGAGCTGGACGTCATCGCGCGGAACCCTGTGCTCCGGCTCAAACCGGGGGATCTGCCTCCCATCTTCCATCGACCCGGAGGCGCGCCACAAAACCAAGCCGGCAGCAGCCTCCAAGGGCCAGAAGGCCACCGCGTCGACCAAGCTCACCGGGGGGTCGGCTCTGGAGTGGTCACCACTCTAGTCCCGCCTCCGGTCACGGGTATGGCACCATCTCCGAATTTCCTTTCCACGGCGGGTCAATTTTCGGTCGATCATCGCTCCCGAGCACCTGGGCGGTCGCCTTTGAGGGGCATGTCCAGATCTGGCGGTCCTCTGCCTCCACGATCTCGAAGCCCTTATCGTCACCACAGCTCTGTCATTCCGAGGCCTAAGATGGATTTCCCTCAATTCTGGGGGGAACGACCTCGTAGTTGGAAACGAAATTGCGAGTCGTACTTCCGGGTTTTCCGCTTAGATCCAGTGCTTTGGGTGGACACCGCCGCGATGCATTTCACTGGGGCCGCTATGGTGTGGCTCGAAAACAGCGATTTCGATTTGCGTCACATGGAGTGGGAACACTTTTGCACCACTGTCTGTGAGCAGTTTGAGAGGAATGAGTTCACGGTGCTGCTGCATCAGTTGTTTCACTTGAAACAAACTGATTCCGTGACCGATTACACCATTAAATTCACTGAGATAATGCATTCCTTGTTAGCCCACAGCACTACTTGGGATCCTGCCCTTTTTCCCTCACGATTTGTGGATGGTTTGCGCGATGAGATCCGCGTTGTTGTTTTGGTTCATAATCCAAAAGACCTCGATACTGCTGTTTCGTTGGCTTATTTACAGGAAGAGGCGCTGGAGATTTCCAAACGACGGGAGCCAAGACGCTCGGAGAGCACCGCGGGGAACGGCATGAGCAGCCGCTCCCATCTCAAAGGGGCCATGCCGTTGCCAGCACCTCCGGGACGGCCACCTCTTGCGGTCGCCGTGCCAACAGATGAACGTCGGGGAGCAGCCGCTGATGGGCTAAAGGGGGGCAGTTCTGTGGAAGATCGACTGACAACCCTGCGTGCCTATCGTGGAGCCAGAGGCCTCTGTTACATGTGTGGAGAGAGGTGGAGTCGAGAGCACAAGTGTGCAGCAGCAGTGCAACTCCATGTTGTGCAGGAAATGTTTGATGTGTTGGGTTTGTCCACTGGCTCGACAGGTGAGGAACACTCAGATACTGCAAGTGAATGTCACACCATATCCAGGGCAGCAGTGCAAGGCTCAGTCGCACCTCAGACTCTGCGGTTGCAAGGCAAGATTCAGAATCAGCAGGTGTTGATGCTTGTCGACTCGGGCAGTTCGCACAGTTTTGTTAATTCTGATCTGGCTGGCCGTTTGAAAGGAGTGCACAAGATCTCCAATGTTCTGAAGGTGAAAATAGCAGACGGAGGTCAGCTTCTCAGCGACCATGCTATCACGCAATGTGGGTGGTCAGTGCAAGGGCACAAGTTTACTTCTGACCTCAAGGTTCTGCCATTGGGGTGCTATGACATGATCATTGGAATGGACTGGTTAGAGCAACACAGTCCTATGGACGTGCACTGAGGAGACAAGAGAATGGCTTTCAACCACCATGGGAAGAATATCACGTTGAGTGGCATACAACCTCACACCAAAGAGTGCTATCCTATGACTACGGATCAACTGCACTTCATGATGAGCTGTCATGATGTGCATCAACTGGTGCATCTCCAAGCTGTGGATAACAAGCAGAAACAGCAGCCTGAGATGGAGATACCACCCCCAATAGCAAAACTCATCAACGAATTCCAGTCCTTGTTCGAGGCTCCGAAAGGCCTACCACCTGCTCGGCCTTTTGATCACAAAATACCACTCATACCTGGCGCTCAACCAGTGAACATCAAGCCCTATTGGTACAGTCCGTTTCAGAAAGATGAAATAGAGAAGCAGGTTCAAGAGATGCTGGATCAAGGCATCATTCAGCCTAGCTACAGTCTGTTTGCTTCACCAGTCCTGCTGGTTCAAAAGAAAGATCTGTCCTGGCGATTTTGCGTGGATTACTGGCAGCTCAATGCCATCACCGTTAAGGATCGTTTTCCCATGCCAGTTATTGAGGAGCTTCTTGATGAGCTTGTGGGATCCAAATGGTTTACCTGCCTGGACTTGAAGACGGGATATCACCAGATTCGTATGGCACCCGAGGATGTTTACAAAACGGTGTTCAAAACCCACCTGGGGCAGTATGAGTTCTAAGTGTTGGCATATGGACTGTGCTGTGGTCCGGGAACTTTTCAAGGGGCATGCACTATGTATTGGGTCCTTTGTTGCGGCATGGAGTTCTAGTGTTCATCGACGACATCCTGGTCCATAATGAGACTTTGGAAGAGCACATCAAACTTCTCTGAAAAGTCTTTGAACTATTGGACAAACACCAACTTAAGGTAAAGCTGTCCAAGTGCAAATTCGCCCAGCAACAACTCACCTACTTGGGACACGTCATCAGCGAGCAGGGTGTCGCCACCAATGAGAAGAATATCGCAGCTGTCAGAGATTGGCCGACATCTACTGGAGTTAAGCAAGTGCGAGGGTTTCTTGGTCTGGCAGGCTATTATAGGCGACTTGTACGTGATTTTGGGCTCATTAGTCGTCCTTTGACAAATCTGCTGAAGAAACACTCTATTTTTGTGTGGTCGGCCGAGGCTGAGGAGGCGTTCAACCATCTAAAAAAATCTTTAATTTCAGCCCCTGTGTTGGCACTTCCTCGGTTTGACAGACCGTTCAAAATTGAGACTGATGCCTTTGAGTTTGGGATGGGGGCTGTACTGATTCAAGATGGGCACCCGCTGGCTTTTCTCAGCAAAGCGTTGGGACCAAGGAACCGTGGTTTGTCCACCTACAAGAAAGAATACATGGCAATCTTGATGGCAGTTGATCGATGGCGTGCCTATCTGCAAGGGAGTGAGTTCATCATCCGCACAGACCAAAGCGCATTGTCTCATTTGAACGACCAATGGCTAGTGACTCCCTGGCAGAGACGTGCTTACACAAAACTCATGGGGATGCAGTACAAAGTGGTGTACAGGAAAGGGGTTGAGAACAAAGCGGTCGATGCCTTATCGCGACGAGATGCAGAAGTTTCGGCGATATCGGTGGCTCTACCTGTTTGGATGAATGAAGTAGTGCAGGGCTACCAGACTGATGGAAATGCTAAGGAGATCTTGCTTCGCTGCAAAGAGATGGGAGACACAACCTCTGACTACTCTGTTCGAGATGGGGTGATCTTTTACAAAGGCAGGGTGTGGATTGGTGCCAATACAGCCATGCAACAGAAACTCTTGCATGCCATTCATGCTAGTGCCACAGGGGGCCACTCTGGCATTCATGCCACCTATGACAGATTGCAATGCTTGTTCGCTTGGCCTGAAATGAAGCAAGATGTGGTGAACCTGGTGTCTAACTGCAGTGTGTGCAAGCAATCCAAAAGTGAACGGATCCATACTCCTGGACTGCTCGAACCCCTGCCCATTCCACCTCATGCGTGGCATACGGTTACTCTGAATTTCGTGGAAGGATTGCCAGTGTCTCGGGGTTACTCGTGCATCCTGGTAGTGGTAGACAAGTTGACCAGGTATGCTCACTTCATTCCGCTTGCTCATCCTTTCTCAGCCTTGCAAGTCGCGACCGCATTCATGACTCATGTCTACAAGCTTCACGGGTTGCCTCATGCCTTGGTCTCAGACCGTGATAAAGTTTTCACCAGTATTTTGTGGAAGGAAATGTTCAAACAAGCGGGGACCGAGCTCCGGATGTCTTCTGCGTATCATCCCCAGACTGATGGAACCACCGAGAGAGTGAACCAGTGCATGGAGACCTATCTTCGTTGTTTTGCTCATTCCTGCCCACATAGATGGTTCCAGTGGCTGCACCTCGCCGAGTTCTGATACAATACGTCATCTCACTCTGCGGTGCAGGATTCGCCGTTTGAGATGCTGTATGGGCACCCTCCTCGCCATTTCGGGATCGTGGACGCGTCCGCATCAACCCCAGTGGATTTGGTAACCTGGCATGAGGAAAGGGCAGTGGTTTCAGCCTTGTTAAAGCAGCAGTTGGAACGATCCAGGCAGCGGATGAAAGATCAGGCGGATAAGCATCGATCGTAGCGAGCCTTTGTAGTGGGAGACTGGGTGTACATGAAGCTACAGCCTTATGTGCAGGTCTCAGTCGCGGCTCGGGCTAACCATAAGCTATCCTTCAAGTACTTTGGTCCCTTTCAGGTGACGGCGCGCATTGGAGCAGTGGCGTATCGCGTCCAGCTTCCAGAAGGTAGTCGTGTTCACCCAGTGTTCCACGTGTCCCTGCTGCGAGCAGCGCTGCCACCGGGCACCGACGTGGTGACTGCTCTTCCGGAACCACCGTTGGCGCACGCAGCGCCCGGTTTTCCTGAACGTGTGCTCGCTCGCCGGGTCGTCACCAAAGGACAGGTGCAACTTCCTCAAGTGTTGATCAAGTGGACTTTGCAACCGGAGGCGCTGGCAACCTGGGAGGACTTCTTCGAGCTCAGGAGCTGTTTTCCAGGTGTTGTGGCTTGGGGACAAGCCGTTTTTGAAGACCGAGGGGATGTCACGGCCCCTACTACTACAGGCCACCAGGAGGCCCGGCCCAAGAGGACCAAGAAGCTCAACAGGCTGTTCGACCCGGCCACCTGGGAGCTTGGTGGGTGATCGATAAGTAGGAGTAAGCCCGAGGTGTTAGGGCACGGTGGTAATGAGTGAATCGCTTCCCCTTGTCTTTCCCCTTTCCTCCCACCTCATGTAACCTCTCCCTCTCGATCCCCTTCTCCTCTCAAGAACCCTAGCCCCGAATTCCCCTGTATCGCCATGAATTGAGTAGATCGAGCAAGAGGGACGTAACATAGATGAACAATTTTATTTTATTTTTGACTGTTTTGTTGATACGTATCCACCAACACTCCCACTGTTTCATATTCACTCTCCATTTGGAATTGAGATTCAGCGTAACTTACCCCCTCTGCGTGTCACCCGTATCCGCATGATGAATGAAGATAATTTATTGCGATTTTTTAGAGGAAATTGATTATCAAAAAATAGTTTATTTTAACACAGTACAGACGCAAGCGCTCATACATACGCGCATACACTCACCCCTATGAACGTGCGCACGCACACCCTATGAGCACCTTCGAGGCATATCATCTATTGATTATCGAAAATACTTGCATCATTTTATCAAATGCTGCCGTGGGTGTAGCTGAGTTGCCTCAATTCTTCATCATTTCGATGGCCTCAGAGTTGTTCGAATTACACCCATCATGGTTGTGCAAGCAGTGACGCCAAATATTCCTGTGCGAACCCGGGCGGCCAGAGGGGCGAGGACGTCTTGACGTGGATCATGGACACGACCAGGGGGGCCATGAGGATGGTGTTGTACGTGGCTTTCTCTATGGCTATCTAGCGTACTTCACACTAGACCTTCCAGAAAATTGCCACTAGAGGCCAACGCGCACTTTGTCGTGTTGTTCTTTTCTCGCAGGATTAGTTTTTATTTTCTCTAACAATTAATTATGGTTGCTTGTTTGATTGTTTCGATTAGGCTTTCTTTGCGATGACTTAGATTTTTATTATGTTCTGGTGGTGCCTTTTTTAACTGCTATATTTTGTTGGACTGTTGTTGGAGAAGGTATTTGTTCTGAGAGGTTAGTGGTGTTGTTCGCTGCATGGTTGTGGTGTCCTTGATTGCTACAACTATGTTCTTTGAAATAAGCAAGTTGTGTGTTGCATCTTTCATAGAACTGTACTTCTGTACAAAGTTTCTGGCAGACCATCCTTCCCTATAAACCAACGGGTATTTCTCTTTTTAATGGAATCACTCTCGCTATTAAAGACCTTCAAAAGAAATTTCCCTGGACATCATTATTCTAGGCTGTTGGAATATTTGGAACCAAAGAAATTGCAAGATTTTCAGAATGGGAATCCCGACACTCAATTCTTGGATATTTCTTTTAAAGGAGGATCTTACTCTTCTTCAACATAGAGTCAAGAGCAAGAATTTGGACTACCTTGAAATTTTGATTAGCTCAAATATCAATATTTGACACATGATGTTTCCATCTTGGTATAGGATGCTTTATTTTCCGTCATTTCTTCTTGTATTATATGTACATATTTGTTTATATATGAAGAAATGTTGTAGAACTATTGTTCCACTTCCGGGCTTCAGAAAAAAAAACTCTTACCTCACTCCATTGACCTTACTTGCTAGTTATGTTTTCGCGATTTACTCTTTTGTAGATTTGTTTTAGGCAACTAGTAGGTAAGCTTTAAATCTGCCAAGAACTAATATTGGTAAGACCTCTAGGTTGTGCTAAAATATTTAGTAGGTCTACTCACAAATTCTCTAGACTCCAAGCGATCCTTCAGCTGTGTTCCCCTTTAATACTCTTTTTTTCCAACCAGGCTCGCACCCCTTTCCATTAATTTTGCAATCAACGGAAATACAATGTTCCAGTAGTTTTACCAAGCCAACCACATCCAAAATAAGACTGAAAGGGGAGGAGCGAGCTGGAGCATCGACAGGAAACCCACCGCAAAAGGACCCTAAAACGGATCAACTGCCATAGGAAGAAAACCTGACGACACCGACTAGCCACTACCCTAACCTCATCCATGAAAATAGTGCACCACCTGATAGACTACATAGTCTACTCAGGCATAAAGAAGTAACTCTCCAAAAGCATATAAGACTCCAGAACGGGCATCAAACCCCAGTGGACTGTAAACCAAGCAGATTAGCCGATCTGGATCCCCTCTCCATCCTTCAGTCGCATCACACCTCGCGAGTGAGTCCTGTCCGCCAGAGCTGCTGGCACATACGCCAATCTCTTCACGTCCGCCTGAAACTTCGACCTATCTTCTTCCTTCAGTAGTCCTGTCCAGTACAATATAAAAGAACATGCACTGAAAACAGCCTCCAGTGGAGAACGAGCATTATAATTGTCAAAAGTAACTTTGTTTCGAAGACACCATATCCCCCAACACAAAGCCGCAATGATCATCATGAAAAATTGTTTTCCACCAGGGAAAAACTTATACAACCACGCCCAACTTTGCCAAAGGGAACGTGGGCAACAGGATACTCCATCCGTAAGTCCCAGGGCCCCCCAAACTGTTCGAGCAAGAGGACATGTAAAAAATAGATGGTTCGCAGTTTCCATGTTCGTGCAGAAAGAGCAAACAGGATTTCCAGGCCATTTCCTCTTCCTCAAATTATCCCGGGTAAGCACAGCATTTTGGAATAGCTGCCATAAGAATATTTTGATTTTCAGTGGGATACTAGCTTTCCAGATCCACTTATAGTTAGGGCCAGCTAAATCCCTCTCCAACCACTTATACACCGATTTAGTGGTAAGTCTCTTGTTCTTGCACAACTTCCAAAACACTGTATCAGGGATATTGTTCAAAGTATATTTCTTTGCCTTAGAAACTACCCATTCCCATTGATCATTGATCTCCCCAAACAGCCTACGCCCGAAACCCAGGCTATAGTTTTTCGCCACAAAATCTGCAATAGTCTCATCCTGATCCTGACATATACTGAATAAGACGGGGAATTTTTCACATAATGGCACAGCATCTATCCATGGCTCATGCCAGACCCTAGCCAAGTTCCCACTATTAACCTTAACGGCCCTCCCAGCCATATATGTCTCTTTAACTTTCATAATTGCTTTCCAGCAAGGGGAGTCTGAAAAACGACTACGAATATTAGCCACCGTTTTATTCTTGAAATATCTGGCCCGAATAATTTGTTGCCACAACCCATCTTTAGTTTCAAGTTTCCACCACCACTTGGTTAACAGGCTAATGTTCTGCTTGTGGAGGTCCTTGATCCCCAGCCCACCGATTCTTTTGGACCTACAAACCCTAGTCCATTTCACCATATGATATGCCCGTTTATTGTTCTTCCTTTTCCAGAAAAATCTTCTCCGGTGTTTATCCATTTTCTCAATAAAAGTCTTGTTGAATAGGAACATAGACATAAGATAAGAAGGTATTCCATCTAGGCTCGAGCCTAATAGGGTAAGCCTAGCACCAGACGAGGCTGCATAGGCTATCCAGGCGTCTAACTTTTTACCATCTTAGCATCCAGAAATTCCAACTCAACATTTTTTAAAGTGGAGTAAGATATCGGTGTACCCAGATATTTCATAGGTAAAGAACCCAGCTGACACCCAAACATGTCAGCATATGCTATATCAATCTCATTATCCCCTCCTATAATAATAATTTCGCTCTTGTCAAAATTGATTTTCAATCCGGACATGAGTTCAAACAAATAAAGTAGTAGTTTCACATTAACTGCTTTATCAATATCATGCTCGAAGCAAATGATAGTATCATCTGCATATTGTAAGATCCCAACTCCGTCTTTTATAAGATCAGACGCCAACCCTTTGACAAGGCCATTTTTCTGGGCCGAGGTCATCATCTTGGTTAGACATTCTGCCGCAACATTGAACAGGAATGGAGAATGTGGATCACCTTGCCTTACCCCTTTAGCACTTTGTATATAAGGTCCCATCTCGTCGTTGATTTTCACACTGACTGTCCCATTTCTCAGGATCTGGTTTACCCAACCACACCACTTTTGGTTAAACCCACGTTTAACATGACATTCTAATAAGAAGTCCCAATTGACTTTGTCATATGCCTTCTCAAAGTCAAGTTTGAGTATCACCCCTTTTTGTTTTTTGACATGAGTATAATGCATAATCTCATGCAAGGATAAAATGTCGTCTACTATATGCCTCCCTTTGATAAAAGCATTTTGCTGTATGCTAAACAGTTTGTGTGCATATTTTTCAACCCTGAGGTCCATGACCTTGGTAATAAGTTTGTATGGACAGTGTAGTAAACAAATGGGTCTATACTGTTGTATCCTATTAGCAGCATTTGATTTGGGCAGCAGGGTAATAATGCCATAGTTCAGCCTTTGTACATCTAGTTTCCCCTCATAAAACCATTCAAACATAGCAAATAAATCTGGAGCTACGACCTCCCAACAATGTTGATAAAACTCAGCCGGGATGTTGTCAGGCCCAGGTGCCCGATTAGATTTCATGTCAAATAGAGCTTTCTTAATTTCTGCAATAGAAAAGGGTTTAGTCAGTTCCTCATTATCTTCAGAGGAAATTTTTTCTTCCAGTGGCCACAGATCCCCATCAATCTGACACAGGTTTCCAGGAGCAGGTCCGAAGAGATTTTTGTAATATTCAGTGGCATGCGCCAAGAAGTCTTTGGTCCCCCTCAATAGTGACCGCACCGCACTCCAGTGAAATCATAGTATTTTTTCTCCGGCGGCCATTTGCTACTTTATGGAAAAAGTTAGTATTATTATCACCTTTGATAAGCCATCTCTGAGTAGAGAATTGGTGCCAATACAATTCCTCCTCCACATACATGTTATTCAGCTCTAACAAAATTTCCAGTTTCCTGGTATAGGCCTGTCCACATAATCCAACAGTCTCCTCAAGCCCTTCCAGCTCTTGTAGTTCGAGTTTGATAATATCTCTCCTAATCTTGTTGTGCCCAAAAATATTGGACCCCCATCCTTTAAAAAATTTCTTTAATCTCTTCAGTTTTATGTTCAGGATGTCAATAGGGTCTTTGGTATATATAGGTCTCGACCAAATATCAGCAACCAGAGGTAAAAACTCTGGATTATTAAGCTAGTTGTTATCAAACCTAAAGCACCTACAACCTGGTGCTCTAGATGAAGCCAAACATCCATTCAAAAGCAAAGGATTATGATCTGATAACTCTCTCACTAACTTTTTAACTGAAACAAGAGGATACAAGTCCTCCCAATCCGTTGACATCAAAATCCTGTCCAATTTCTCCAGGGTAGGGTTTTCCTGCTTATTAGACCAAGTATAACATCCACCTGACATACTGATCTCTCTCAGACCAAGCAGGTGGATGACAGAATTGAACACATCAGAAAAGTGGGACATGGAAGTTTTCTTGTTCTTCTCTCCACTGTGTCTAAGAATATTAAAGTCTCCTCCCACCAAATAAGGAATGTGGGTCCTATTACACATATTAGACAATTCTACAATAAATTCTGGTTTGTTTTCATCCTGGGCTGCTCCATACACAACCAGCAGAGCCCAGTTGCATTTCTTGCCTTCATCAAAAAGATCCATTTGAAGGATATATTTCCCATGTTTAACATTAATAAGATCAAATTTGTCCTTATTGATACCACCCAAAATACCCCCAGATTTACCCCTAGAAGGAATCCAATCCCATTCGAATTTACCTTCAGGGTCCAATTTCCTAAAATAGGAAGGATTATAAGTTTTTTTCATAGTCTCTTGAAGACCAATAAAGTCCACATTATTGGCACAAATGATATCAGTGAGGCAGGTAGACATGCCTTTCTTGCCTACCCCCCTACAATTCCAAAGCAATCCTATCATTTATATCTTGCAGGTTTCCCCCTCTCCCTAGTAGGTCTGCCAGGATTCAGGGCAGACTTACCCTCCTTTTTTTTCATCTGACTTCTCGTGACAGGTCTGTCCATATCATGAGGGGACAAGACCTTCACTTTTTTTTGTTGATGGGCATGTTTCTTTTTTTGCCTGGACTGTACCAAAATATAAGGTTCATCCTCATCCACATTTTCGTTATCCCAGGTTAATAACAAGGGAATATCATTACCCAGCCCATCATTTACTGTAATAGGAGCAGTGTTAGTTTCAACCCTTTTATCATGTAACAAGGTCCTAGGTACCTCTAATTCCCGCAAAATATCTATCGTATCAAAGCTATCGTCAGGAATATGCACTCCCATCATAGCAGCCCGAGCAATAATAGCAGTATCATCCAGCGCAGAAAATTGATTATTCGAGTAAGACATTTTTTTACCTTCAGCATCACGCTTCTTCAGTCTGTTGGTTGCCATCTCCTCCACTCGCTCCATTTTCAGAAATTGCCTGCGCGAAGCCCGTCCTTCCGGAGCCATATTGTCACGCGTTGGCGATCCAGAGAGCGATTCAATAGTGTAAATACTGTGATTATCCCCTCCTTCAGTTGACCCTTCATCAAGAGGCACAATATGAGGCAGAGATGGCCACACCACATAATCTGACAAGGGAGGAAAAATTTTCTCCATAAGATTTATCAACATGTTGCATAAACATCGGAGATGGAGGAATAGGAGTTTGGATAATATCCCAAGCACCTTTTTTCATATTGTCAGCCGCAATAGGAGACCTCTCCATCTCACTTTCTGATATCTCATCATTTTTTTCCTCATGATCTTTTTCAGCAGGTGATTCAGAATAAGTCATTTTATCAGCTGCATATTCCCTGGCCATAGATTCGAGCAAAAGCTCCGTATGGTTCCCCTCATCACTTTCCCCTTCCTCCTCACTCTCAGCCACTGCAGATAATCTCTGCGACCCCTTATCATAGTTTTGAGAAGAAAAATTTCTCATCACAGATGCACTAGTTTCCCCTTGTCCATCAGACGAAGCAGGATAGGAATTCATCCTGGCTTTCTTCAGGAAGGAAGGGGATGCACTGCTATCCACAGTGACAGAGGTCTGATTTTTCTCTCCTCCCCCGTCACAATTTTTTCAACCTCATAATAAATATCATAGAACTGTTCTCCCAACATGCCCTCAGCGGTAGGGGGAATTTTTCTCACCTCCCTACAACCCAAGAGAATTCTAACATACTCAGGTTTATGCAGAGTAGATTCATCAATCTCAAGAGTGATGCCTACCAGTGCTCCTGCATATGCAGCATGTTCAGCACATCTCTTCTCTAAAGGAATGTTGCTAACTCTAACCCAAGCCTTTTCCATTTCCCCCTTAGCACCAATAGATGCGGACCAGGGTTTTAAATTGACCACCGTAGCCCCATCCTTCACGGGTAGGTGTTTCCCATAGCAACAAACCCTCTCCACCTCACTAGCATTAGGAAATCTCATAACAAACTGATTACGGCCTATGGAACAAGCAGTACATCTCCATTTTTTCTTTCTAGGCTTATGAGCAAAGAACCCATTAAATTCAGATTCAATTTCTTTAGTTGTTGCACTCCCCTCCACAATAGTAATCACTACATTGTTCGTTTTCTCACTTTTCCTAGCAGCAGACATATCAGGGATATAGAAAAAACCCTGTCCAGGAGATTGGAAACCACACATAAAAGGAATGCATTCCCACGGCCTCAGATTTTGACAAAGTTGCGCCATATGTCCCAGCTTATTGCATTTTTCACAGCGAACCGTAGGGCAGCGAGGAGCAAAATGACCTGGGAGATTGCAGTTGAGGCAGAGCTTGTCGTTGGCCTTGGCCGCTGGATCTGGAGTATCCACCGCAGCCGATGAAGCCGTCTGGGCCGTCGACGTCGTCGTGTTCGCCCGCGCCTTGGCATCTCCGCCCATCGCCCTTGCCGCAGCTTCCCATCGGTCGTCAGCACCTCCGCCAGATCCGGCTCTCCCAGATGATGGCGGCGGCGGATCTGGGCGCTGCCACACCATGTGGCACGGGATCTGGCCTCCTATTCGTTATTGATGACGTGGTCAAATGTGCCCCAACCCCTGCCCCTGCTAACTTTCCATGCTTTCTCAGGTTAACCTATTATTTATCAAGTGAAATGTGTCATTAGTCAATTAACCCAAACGAATTGCATGTTGTAGACCAACAACTCAGATTGATCGATTTATGCCATAAACTCGTTAATTTGACAAAATAAGGTCAAGCCCGATTCGGAAGGGAAAACCGACCATGTAGCTGCCGTGATAGCCTAAAAGATAAAAATAATTAAAGGCCACAAGAGTCTGTGTTCAATAGGCTCGGACTCGCGGCCTTTGTCCTTTAACTCAGACTAATTGCACGCTTTAGGCTAACGACTAGAAAATTGATTGATTTCTTCAAAGAAAAATTGATCGACTTAGACCACAAGCTAGTCAATTTGTCCATTTGCAAAAAAAAAGACCCATGTAAAAAATTGTTTATCAACGTTGGGATTAAAACGATCAACTCCCAAGTTATTAGCATAAAGCATGACTCAGTTTGAGTCAATAGACTAATGGCACATTTCACATTTATTTATCCACATTTCTCTTAGGCTAGCCTGCCCTGCAAAGCTTCAGGAGACCTTTTTGTTCCCAACAAAAACAACACAAGTACTACTAGGAAGATGCTCCTTGGAGGGGAGAACCAACAGTAACGTACACAGTACATGTAATCATGGAGAAGCTCCCTCTACTTCTGGGCTTACCTACCCGGCCGTCACATGGACCGATGGTGGTGCAACCTATTTGACCAATGTGCCGATGTGTATTTGGAGAAACATTTTGGCCAGTACATAGTTCTTGGCCACTCCGTCCAAAAAAAAACTTGCCAAGCAACAAATTTTCTTCGGAAAGGAGGGTTTCTCCTAATTTACATACTGTAATATAAATCTTTTTTCCGGGTAAACTGTAATATAAATCAACCCAAATACTTTATCCCTCTTCCATTTTGCCCATAGGCCGGGGCATTTTAAGGCATTCCTTCCTTGCCAACTTTTTCCTGTTTTCTATTTCAAATAAGATGGCGCGTGGTGCTAGCAAATGCATTCCTTGCATGTGTGCAAGATAGTAGGGACTTGGACTTCAGTTGGGTCTCTCACGAGAAGAGCCCGTGAGCGTGACATGGTAGCCTCTAGCAGTCTAGCTAGCTATAGTAGTGTTTCTAAAAAAAGCTAGCTATAGTAGTTGGCTAGAGGAGGGCTGACAAAAGATACGGGCTAGCGCAGCGGTAGTCGTTGCGTCCATGTCTCTCTTTTTTTAGGGTTTCGTTGCGCCAATGTCAATAGTCTAGTTTCTCAGCAACAACAAAAAGGTGTAGTTTCACATGGCATGGCTCGGTCTTGCACGGTACTGCACGCACGTGCTCGCGGTCAATTATTGAGTATGGTTCTAAGGTTTGCTGGCAATGCCGCAAAAATTGAGTGAAATTCAGATTGGTTAGCTCTTAAAAACTCAAAATTTTAAAAGCTTCAAATAACCAGTTAGCTCTCCTAAAAAACAAAAGACAACCAGTTAGCTTAAAAACTCGAAACCATATCATCCCTTCATCCGGGCGGAGAGAGTGGGAGAACACAAATAGTGACGAGTGATAGGGGACTCATCGAGGTGATTGTCGACGATGACCAATATGAAAACTTCTTCATCCATAATGAATCACCAAAGCTGCCACCCGTGGAACCAGCTCCCGGATCCGACACCACTGAATCCCTAACCCTAGACGCATGCATGTGAGAGGAACGAGCGTCACACACGTCAGGGGAGGGTGTGACCCTGTGCGATTAACCCGCTTGCAGGAGGGTGTGTGGGGCAGGTCGGTGATGTTTAGGCGGGTCCAGCTGAGGGAGGTCGACGGGTTTGGACATATGCGGTTTCTTCGCATTGTTCAAGCTTGCGAGCAAAATTGTCATTTCTTCATTCGCTGGAGGGATGCCGCCCGATTGCTTGAGTTCATACCGAAAGATATCGGCGGCAATGAGATTGATACCATATGGCATTCTGGCTGACTACACCGATGAGTATCTTTGCATTGGAGAAAATACCACGCTAGAATGCGTGCGACTGTTTGCTAAGCTTTTGATCCGGATTTTTGGTCACGGGTATCTCCGAGCTCCTAATGAGGACACAAAGAAGTTTATGGTGATGAATGAAGCAAGATGATGGGCGGGCATGCTTGGAAGTGTGGATTGCATGCATTGGAGGGGAAGAACTGTGTAACACCCCGGATGTAACTTATCCAATTTGTACTCCAACTCTTGCCGTTTCCGGCGTTAAGTTATTTTATTTTCTCGGGTTCGGGTATTTGTCTTCGTGTGTTGTTGTCGTTGTCATGCATCTCATATCATGTCATCATGTGCATTGGATTTGCATACGTGTTCGTCTCTTGCATTCGAGCATTTTCCCCGTTGTCCGTTTTGCATTCCGGCGCTTCGTTCTCCTCCGGTGGTCAATTCTACTTTTCTTTCGTGTGTGGGGATTAAACATTTCCGGATTGGACCGAGACTTTCCAAGCGGCCTTGGTTTACTACCGGTAGACCGCCTGTCAAGTTTCGTATCATTTGGACTTCGTTTGATACTCCAACGGTTAACCGAGGGACCGAAAAGGCCTCGTGTGTGTTGCATCCCAACACCCCTCTATTTTGGCCCAAAACCCACCAAACTCTGCTCCATCATCTAGAGCGTTCGATCACGATCGCGTGGCCGAAAACCGCACCTCATTTGGACTCTCCTAGCTTCCTCTATGCCTATTTAAACACCCCCCCCCCCCCAAATTTCGGATCTCCTTCCTCCCCGAAACCCTAAAAATCCGCTCGCACCGCGCCGGACACGTCCGTTTTCCACCGGACAAATCACGCAGCCACGCCCAGCCACTAGCACGGTGCCACGTGGCACCCGCCGCCGCCTCCCACCGCGCGGCCCGGGAGCCCACGTCCGGCCCCCGCGGCCCGCTTCCCGCGCCGCCTCCCACCGGCTCGCCCGCGCCACCCACCATCCTCCGCTCCGGCGCCGAGCAGGCCAGCCCCGCTACACGCCATCGCCGGGGGCCGCGCCAGATCTGGCCGCCAGCGCCGCCCCGGCCGCCGTCTCCCTCCTCGCCGACCCCGCCGGACGCCGCCTCCTTCCGCGCCAGCCGCCGCCTCCCTCGACTCCGGCCGCCCCTCCTCCGCGCCGCCCCGGCGAGTTCGCCGGCGACCTCGACCTCCGGCCGTCTACAGTGCTCCGGCCGCCTCGATTTCCGTGCACGAGATCTAGATCCAAAAAAACCCTAATCCGAAGGTTGAATTTTTCCTAAGTCCCAGAAATTTCAGTCCAAGTGCACATGTTCATGACCCCGTAACTTTGCATCCGTAGCTCCGATTTATGCATATAGTATATCAAAATGTTCAACTCAGAGAGTACATCATTTCATTCCATTGCATCATTTTCATTTGAGTTCATGTTGATGCCCGAAATGTTGTTAGAAGAGGGCTACTTGAGTTAATTGTCAGATCTGCTACTTCATCTTAGACATTTGTCATTTTTGCCATGATTGTTGTGTGCATGATATGCCTTGATGCTCTACATATGTTTTGTTAAGGGTTTGTCATCTTTCCAGAGGTGTAACCCATGTATTTTTGTGATGTGTGTGGTGACTAGTGCAAGCTTGCAAAGTGAGGCACTTGGTAATTCTGTTTTCAGGGACTTAGTAATTTCACTAAGTCCTGGAGCTGTTTATCTCATGATGGCATATGTTCTTGTTGTTTCCTAGTGATCCGTGCCTCTTTTGAGGATGATCATTAAAGGAGTTTTGTTAATATTGTGGTTCTCTATCCATCCATGTCTTTTTTTGCAATTATGGAGCACCCTAGCTTGAGTCAATCAAGCTCTACTTTTGCTACTTTGTGAATCTGAGCAGATTGTCAACTTGTTTGCAATTTTGCCGATGATGTTATAGTTGATCCGTGCATGCTATGCTATTGTTCTTGCCATGTCTAGCTTGACTTTTGTGCCTTCTTAATGGATGTATGCTTGTCTTGCCATGACTTGCACCGTGGTGAGTGCATCGAGCTCGTAAACATGCCTACTTGAGTTAAGTTTCAGCATGTGCCAGTTTTCACTAAGTCTGAAAACTAATTATGTTTTTGCGATATTTGTGTGCTTGTTAGTATATTTTCTGATCCCTTTTGGCTCAAGGTCACTAAGGGACTTTTGTTAAGCTATTTGAGTAGCTCTATGCTATGTTTTAATTTGTCATGTTCAGGTCCTGTAGCATGTTGTTTTTTTGCTCCGAAGAGAGCTACTTGGTCTGAAATTCCAGACAAGTGTTAATTTCACTAAGTCTGAGATCTGTTTGCCATTTGCATTTTTGCCATGCTTGTTTGAACCTGTTAATGGATGAATTGGCCGTAGCTCAGTGCTAGACTTTTGTTAAGCATGTTGAATGCTTCCCTGCCATATATTTTGATGCCATGTTTGAGTGCTGTAGCATGTTTATCTCATTGCATTTAGTTGGCTACTTGCTGTAAATCGCAGACCGGTGTCATATTTGAATCGCTTGCCATTTCTAAACCGTAACTCCGATTCCGGCGTTCTTTATATCGTTTTCAAGCGATTTCATCTCATATTTCGAGTGGCACACTTGGATTTCCAAGTTGAGGCCAGGTTCATGCAATTCTTGTCACATCTCGCATATGCATCCCGCATCGCATCCCGCATAGCATATCATCTTTGCATCATATTGTTTGAGCTTTGCACGTGGTTGATTGTGTCCTTGTTGCTTGTTTGTCTTGTTTGGGTAGAGCCGGGAGACGAGTTCGCTAACGAGGAGCCCGTTGAGTTTGCTTTCGAGGATCCAGTCAACTCTGACAGCTTTGCAGGCAAGATGATCATACCCTCGAAATCACTACTATCTTTGCTATGCTAGTTTGCTCGCTCTTTTGCTATGCCAATGCTACGATGCCTACCATTTGCTTGCCAGCCTCCCAAATTTCCATGTCAAACCTCTAACCCACCATGTCCTAGCAAACCATTGATTGGCTATATTACCGCTTTGCTCAGCCCCTCTTATAGCGTTGTTAGTTGCAGGTGAAGATTGGAGGCCGTTCCTTGTTTGGAACATTTATTTACTTGTTGGGATATCATTATATTGCTATGTTATCTTAATGCATCTATATACTTGGTAAAGGGTGGAAGGCTCGGCCTCTCGCCTAGTGTTTTGTTCCACTCTTGCCGCCCTAGTTTCCGTCATATCGGTGTTATGTTCCCGGATTTTGCGTTCCTTACGCGGTTGGGTTATAATGGGAACCCCTTGATAGTTCACCTTGATTAAAGATTTTCCAGCAATGCCCAACCTTAGTTTTACCATTTGCCACCTAGCCTTTTCTTTCCCTTGGGTTCTGCAGACTCAAGGGTCATCTTATTTTAACCCCCCCCGGGCCAGTGCTCCTCTGAGTGTTGGTCCCACCGAGCAATGTCCGGGGCTACCAGGGGCATCTCTGGGCTGGCCTACCCGACGTCTGGCTCATCTGAGTGTGTCCTGAGAAAGAGATATGTGCAGCTCCTATCGGGATTTGTCGGCACATTCGGGCGGTGTTGCTGGTCTTGTTTTAACCTAGCAAGTGTCTTGAAGAACCGAGATACCGAGTCTGATCGGAACGTCTTGGGAGGAGGTCTATTCCTTCGTTGACCGTGAGAGCTTGTCATGGGCTAAGTTGGGACTCCCCTGCAGGGATTTGAACTTTCGAAAGCCGTGCCCGCGGTTATGGGCAGATGGGAATTTGTTAATGTCCGGTTGTAGATAACTTGAACCTTAACTTAATTAAAATGAATCAACGAGTGTGTTACCGTGATGGCCTCTTCTCGGCGGAGTCCGGGAAGTGGACACGGTGTTGGAGTAATGTTTGCGCAGGTTGCTCTCTAGTTTCTCGCTCGCGCTTTTCCTCCTCTTCTCGCTCTCTTTTGCGAATAAGTTAGCCATCGTATATGCTAGTCGCTTGCTGCAGTTCCACATATATTTACCTTGCCTAACCTATAAGCTTAAATAGTCTTGATCGCGAGGGTGCGAGATTGCTGAGTCCCTGTGGCTCACAGATTACTATTACACTAGATGCAGGGCCTGATGATTCCGCTCCAGGAGATGCGCTTGGAGCTCAAGTGGGAGTTCGACGAGGACTCTCAGCGTTACTATGTTTCTTTTCCTGATGATCAGTAGTGGTGCCCTGTTGGGGGTGATCGGGACCATGTCGCATGTTGGGTTATCTTTCATTTTGGCGCCGTAGTCGGGCCATGAGTGTTTGGATGATGTATGTTATTTATGTACTTGATTGACGTGGCGAGTGTAAGCCAACTATGTTATCCCTTTTCATTATCTATATTACATGGGATGTTTGTGATGATTACCTGACTTGCGACATATGCCTTCAATGCGATTATGCCTCTAAGTCGTGCCTCGACACGTGGGAGATATAGTCGCATCGAGGGTGTTACAAGTTGGTAATCAGAGCCTTCCCCGACCTTAGGAGCCCCATTGCTTGATCGTTTTTAGCAGCCGAGTTGTGTCTAGAAAAATGTTTTGAGTCATTTAGAAATTATATATCGGAGAGTTTAGGAATTCTTTTTACTTCCCAGTCTCCTCATCGCTCTGGTAAGGCATCCTGGCGTAGAGTTTTGACTCTTCTCTTCTCAAATTTAACTAAAAAAAATTTAGGATCACGCGGGTATCTTGGAATCGTTCTGATGGTTTTATGATGAGAACATTGTCTTGGTGCCTCCTGTCAGGGGTTTAGTGGAAGTGTCCCGGGGAGTTGAGCTCTGAGGTGTTGTCATCATAATTTTATCATTGCAATTCTGGAATACTTGAGTTTAGTACGCCGACATCGAAAATCTCTTTTATGCAGTTCATTGGTGAGATAACCTCGATGCCACCCAGTACTGGGGCGGGAGTTCGGGAGTATCGCCATAACTTGTATAACAGATGCTTTTCGAAGGTTGAGGTAGATGGTTTCCGAAGTTTTTCTCGGTTATGTGTTGAAGGATGGATACAGCTCGATGTAGGATTTGCTAGTTTGGGTGAGATATTATGCTTCCCCTGTATCCCCAACACCTGATTGCATAACCGGAAAGGTTCGGAAGTTTCATAGGTGGGAATTCTAGTAGTTCTAGTTCTTCTTCCACGGATATTGGTTTGAGATTGGGATTTCTTACCGATTATTCGTTCTTGAGCCGTACCTTGTTGATTTATTTATCTACCTTAATTCTACATGGCTTTTCAATTTATGGATATGTGACCATTTCAAGAGGAATGCATTCGTTCATTTTGTTCGGATGTGATGATTTTATGTTACAATTTTCATTCCGTTGGTTTCAGCTTCATTTATCTGTCTATGTGCTAATGGTGGTCAACCTCTTCAGGATGGCTCCCGCTAAGAGCATCAGTCAGAATCAGAATCAAGATCTGCCACCACCTCCACCTCCTCCGAAGGCATGGTAAGTTGTGATGGCCGCAACCAATGCAAACACACAGTTAATCATGCAAATTCTCCAAGAGCGCAATCAAGGCAGCCAAGGGAATCAAGGAAACAATCAGAATCATTTTGCTACACTGAACCAGTTCCTTGTTAATGGGCCAAAGACGTTCAGCAATTGTGTTGAGGCAACCGATGCTGACGATTGGCTTGTGGAACTGTGTAAGCATTTTGAGTGCAGCAACGTCAGGCCTGAAGATTTCGTCAAGTTCGCTTCCTTCCAACTCAAAGATCAAGCTGCAGAATGGTTCCAGCAGTACAAGGACTCCAGAGGTGGATGTGTTATCTCTTGGGATGAATTCCGTCAAGATTTCCGAGCTCATCACATCCCTCAAAGCGTGGTTGAAAGTAAGCGTGAGGAATTCCGCAACCTGAAGCAAGGCTCTTTGTCTGTCTATGACTACAACAAGTTGTTCCAGAAGCTCGCCCGCTTTGCCAAGCAGGACGTCCCTGATGAGAAGAGCATGATATACCAGTTCAGGGGTGGTCTCAGAGAAGAAATTCAGCTAGCTCTTGTCCTCTTTGAGCCCTTGAGGTACGATGAGTTCACAACATGGCACTGAAGCAAGAGGCTGCTCAGTTGAGGTGTGATGCTTCCAAGAAGTGAGTCAGAGATGTTACTCCTTCCTCTACTCAAGTGGCCAAGCAGCAGAAGTATTGGCTTCCTCCTCCTCCGTTCCGTCAGCCGTATCAGCAGAAGAGCAAAGGTGGCAGTGGTTCTTCCCCCCCCCCCAACCCTGGCTTTCAGAACAAGACTTCGTCTCAACCTCCAAGATCGAGTGCTCAGTACCACCGTCCGCTTTCAGAGGTTACGTGCAACAAGTGCCAACAGAAGGGTCACTATGCCAACAAGTGTTTCAACCAGAGGCGTCTTCTTCCTCCTCCTGTGAGATCGGCAAGTACAGCTATGGTCAAGCATAACACCAAGTCCGCCAAGGTCAACTTGCTGAATGCAGCTCAGGGAGAGGAATCACCAGATGTGATCATGGGTAACCTTCCTGTTAATGACATTCCTGCAAAAGTTCTTTTTGACACTGGTGCATCTTTATCATTTTTATCGAAGCCTTTTTCATCAAGGCATGATGTGCATACTATTGATTTGCCTAAGCCGATAGCGGTTTCTTCTCCGGGTTTGTTCATGAACACCAAAATGATGGCTCCGGATGTTACTATCACCTTGGGCGATTACAAGTTCCTTTCTTCTCCTATGGTTCTTGGTAACTCGGATATTGATCTTATTCTCGGAATGGATTGGCTTACTAAGCACAAGGCACATCTTGATTGTGCAGCCAGGCAGATTCAATTGACTCATTCGTCTAAGGATGTAATTGTCTTTGCCTCTCTTGATGATACTATCCGTCTGTTTTCTCTCAATGAGAAGGGTGAACTGGATGCTATCTCGCAAATTCCAGTCGTTTGCGAATATCAAGACATCTTTCCAGAAGAGCTTCCAGGAATGCCTCCGCATCGGCCAGTTGAATTCGTTATTGATCTTGAGCCCGGTACGGAACCTGTGTGCAAACGCCCTTACAAGCTCGGACCTGAAGAGTTGAAGGAGCTGAAGAAACAACTCGATGAGCAAGAAATAATGGGTCTCATCCAGCCTAGTTCTTCTCCGTGGGGTTGTGGTGTTCTTTTTGTGAAGAAGAAGGATGGAACGGACCGACTTTGTGTTGATTACCGTCCATTGAACAAGAAGACCATCAAGAACAAATACCCACTTCCCAACATCAATGAGTTGTTCGAACAACTCAAAGGTGCCCAAGTATTCTCCAAGCTTGATCTTCGTATGGGTTATCATCAGATTTGAATTCGTGAGCAAGATATTCCCAAGACGGCTTTCAGAACTAGCTTTGGTTCATATGAATACACTGTCATGTCTTTTGGCCTCGTCAATGCTCCTCCGACGTTCTCTCGCATGATGAATTTCATCTTCAACGCCTACACCAATGACTTCGTTTTGTTCTATCTCGACGACATTGTGGTTTTCTCAAAGAACAAGGAAGATCATGCCAAGCACTTGCGTTTGGTTCTTGATAAGCTCAGGGAACATCAGTTCTACGCCAAGTTCTCCAAGTGTGAATTTTGGCTCGATGAGGTTCTTTATCTTGGTCATATCATCTCCGCCAAGGGCATTGCCGTGAATCCTGAGAAGGTGTCTGCAATTTTGAATTGGGAACCTCCTCAGAACATGAAGCAACTCCGTAGCTTCCTCGGTCTTGCAAGCTACTGCCGAAGATTCGTTGAAAACTTTTCTAAGATCGCGAAGCCTCTCTCTAATCTTCTCCAGAAGCACGTCAAGTACGTTTGGTCTCTGGAGTGTGATATTGCTTTCAACACTTTGAAAGAGAAATTGATCACTGCTCCAGTTCTGACTCTGCCTGATGAATCCAAGCCGTACGAGGTCTTTTGTGATGCCTCTCTCCAAGGTCTTGGCGCCGTGTTGATGCAAGAGAAGAAAGTTGTTGCTTATACCTCTCGCCAGTTGAAGCCTAATGAGAAGAACTACCCCACTCATGATCTCGAGTTGGCGGTAGTTGTGCATGCTCTTTTGACTTGGAGACATCTTCTATTGGGAAGAAAAGTGGACATTTTCACTGATCACAAGAGTCTCAAGTACATCTTCACTCAGCCTAATCTCAACCTCAGGCAGACTCTATGGGTCGAAATGATTCAAGAGTATAATCCGAGTATTGAGTATACTCCAGGCAAGGCCAATGTGATTGCTGACGCATTGAGCAGAAAAGCGTATTGCAACAGTCTGATTCTCAAGCCTTATCAACCCGAGCTTTGTGAGGCTTTCCGCAAACTTAATCTGCAAGTTGTTCCTCAAGGTTTCCTCGCCAACCTTCAAGTCTCTCCTACCTTGGAAGATCAGATTCGCCAAGCCAAGCTTCTTGATGCTATGGTGAAAAAGGTGAAGATTGGGATTGCCAAGAGTCAACCCAAGTACAAGTGTTACCGCCTTGATGACAAGGATACTCTCTTCTTCGAGGATCGAATTGTTGTACCCAAAGGTGACCTCCGTAAAGTGATCATGAACGAGGCTCACAATTCTCTCCTCTCCATCCACCCTGGGAGTACAAAGATGTATCAGTACCTCAAGCAAGCTTATTGGTGGACTCGAATCAAGCGAGAAATTGCTCAATTCGTGAATGAATGCGATGTCTGCAGAAGAGTGAAGGCAGAACACCAAAGGCCAGCTGGTCTCCTCCAACCTCTTGCCATTCCAGAATGGAAGTTTGACCACATTGAAATGGACTTCGTGACCGGGTTTCCAAAGTCCAAGCGTGGCAATGATGCTATATTTGTTGTCATCGACAAACTCACCAAAGTGGCTCACTTTCTGCCTATCAAAGAGTCGATCACTGCAGCTCAATTGGCGGAACTCTATACCTCTCGGATTGTCTCTTTGCACAGTATTCCTCAAGTGATCTCTTCAGACCGTGGCAGCATCTTTACCTCAAAGTTTTGGGATTCTTTTCAGAAGGCCTTGGGCACCAACATCCGCTTCAGCACAGCTTTTCATCCTCAAACTAGTAGCAAGTCGAGCGTGTCAACCAGATTCTTGAAGATATGCTCAGGGCTTGTGTGATCTCCTTCGGCATGAAGTGGGAGGATTGTCTTTCTTATGCTGAATTCTCCTACAATAATAGTTTTCAAGCAAGTTCGGGCAAGGCCCCATTTGAAATTCTGTATGGCAGGAAGTGTCGTACCCCTCTCAACTGGTCTGAAACCGATGAACGTCAGCTTTTGGGCAATGACTTAATCACAGAGACAGAGGAAATGTGCAAAGTCATTCGTGATAACCTCAAAGCAGCCCAATCCCGCCAGAAGAGCTACTATGATAGTAAGCACCGTGATTTGGCTTTCGAGATCGGAGATCATGTTTACCTCCGCGTCTCTCCTATGAAAGGTACTCGTCGCTTCGGTATCAAAGGGAAGCTCGCCCCTAGATACGTGGGACCTTTCAAGATTGTCAGCAGGAGAGGCGATCTCGCCTATCAACTCGAGCTTCCTTCAAACTTTGCAAATGTTCATGACGTGTTCCATGTCTCTCAGCTTCGAAAGTGCTTCAAGACTCCTGACCGCACCGTCAACTTCGATGACATTGAGCTCCAAGAAGATCTCTCTTATCATGAGCACCCAGTTGCTATTCTCGAAGAGACTGAACGCAAGACTCGCAACAACTCAATCAAATTTCTTAAAGTCAAGTGGTCACACCATTCCGACCGTGAAGCTACCTGGGAACGCGAGGATCACCTCCGTTCTGAGTACCCGGTGTTCTTTCAGTCCTAAATCTCGGGACGAGATCCTTTCGTAGTGGTGGAGTGTTGTAACACCCCGGATGTAACTTATCCAATTTGTACTCCAACTCTTGCCGTTTCCGGCGTTAAGTTATTTTATTTTATCGGGTTCGGGTCTTTGTCTTCGTGTGTTGTTGTCGTTGTCATGCATCTCATATCATGTCATCATGTGCATTGCATTTGCATACGTGTTCGCCTCTTGCATTCGAGCATTTTCCCCGTTGTCCGTTTTGCATTCCGGCGCTTCGTTCTCCTCCGGTGGTCAATTCTACTTTTCTTTCGTGTGTGGGGATTAAACATTTCCGGATTGGACCGAGACTTACCAAGCAGCCTTGGTTTACTACCGGTAGACCGCCTGTCAAGTTTTGTATCATTTGGATTTCGTTTGATACTCCAACGGTTAACCGAGGGACCGAAAAGGCCTCATGTGTGTTGCAGCCCAACACCCCTCTATTTTGGCCCAAAACCCACCAAACTCTGCTCCATCATATAGAGTGTTCGATCACGATTGCGTGGCCGAAAACCGCACCTCATTTGGACTCTCCTAGCTCCCTCTATGCCTATTTAAACCCCCCCCCCCCCGAAATTTCGGATCTCCTTCCTCCCCGAAACCCTAAAAATCCGCTCGCACCGCGCCGGACACGTCCGTTTTCCACCGGACAAATTGCGCCCAGCCACGTGGCACCCGCCGCCGCCTCCCACCGCGCGGCTCGGGAGCCCACGGCCGGCCCCCGCGGCCCGCTTCCCGCGCCGCCTCGCGCCGCCTCCCACCGGCTCGCCCGCGCCGCCCACCATCCTCCGCTTCGGCGCCGAGCAGGCCAGCCCCGCTACACGCCATCGCCGGGGGCCACGCCAGATCTGGCCGCCAGCGCCGCCCCGACCGCCGTCTCCCTCCTCGCCGACCCCGTCGGACGCCGCCTCCTTCCGCGCCAGCCGCCGCCTCCCTCGACTCCGGCCGCCCCTCCTCCGCGCCGCCCCGGCGAGTTCGCCGGCGAGCTCAAACTCCGGCCATCTACAGTGCTCCGTCCGCCTCGATTTCTGTGCGCGAGATCTAGATCAAAAAAACCCTAATCCGGAGGTTGAATTTTTCCTAAGTCCCAGAAATTCCAGTCCAAGTGCACATGTTCATGACCCCGTAACTTTGCATCCGTAACTCCGATTTATGCATATAGCATATCAAAATGTTCAACTCAGAGAGTACATCATTTCATTCCATTGCATCATTTTCATTTGAGTTCATCTTGATGCCCGAAATGTTATTAGAAGAGGGCTACTTGAGTTAATTGTCAGATCTGCTACTTCATCTTAGACATTTATCATTTTTGCCATGATTGTTGTGTGCATGATATGCCCTGATGCTCTACATATGTTTTGTTAAGGGTTTTGTCATCTTTCCAGAGGTGCAACCCATGTATTTTTGTGATGTTTGTGGTGACTAGTGCAAGCTTGCAAAGTGAGGCATTTGGTAATTCTGTTTTCAGGAACTTAGTAATTTCACTAAGTCCTGGAGCTATTTATCTCATGATGCCATATGTTTTTGTTGTTTCCTAGTGATCTGTGCCTCTTTTGAGGATGATCAGTAAAGGAGTTTTGTTAATATTGTGGTGCTCTATCTATCCATGTCTTTGTTTGCAATTATGGAGCACCCTAGCTTGAGTCAATCGAGCTCTACTTTTACTACTTTGTGAATCTGGGCAGATTGTCAACTTGTTTGCAATTTTGCCGATGATGTTGTAGTTGATCCATGCATGCTATGCTATTGTTCTTGCCATGTCTAACTTGAATTTTGTGCCTTCTTAATGGATGTATGCTTGTCTTGCCATGACTTGCACCGTGGTGAGTGCATCGAGCTCGTAAACATGCCTACTTGAGTTAAGTTTCAGCATGTGCCAGTTTTCACTGTCTGAAAACTAATTATGTTTTTGCGATGTTTGTGTGCTTGTTAGTATATTTTCTGATCCCTTTTGGCTCAAGGTCACTAAAGGACTTTTGTTAAGCTATTTGAGTAGCTCCATGCTATGTTTTAGTTTGTCATGTTCAGGTCCTGTAGCATGTTGTTTTGTTGCTCCGAAGAGAGCTACTTGGTCTGAAATTCCAGACAAGTGTTAATTTCACTAAGTCTGAGATCTGTTTGCCATTTGCATTTTTGCCATGCTTGTTTGAACCTGTTAATGGATGAATTGGCCGTAGCTCAGTGCTAGACTTTTGTTAAGCATCTTGAATGCTTCCCTGCCATGTATTTTGATGCCATGTTTGAGTGCTGTAGCATGTTCATCTCATTGCATTTAGTTGGCTACTTGCTGTAAATCGCAGACCGGTGTCATATTTGAATCGCTTGCCATTTTCAAACCGTAACTCCGATTCCGGCGTTCTTTATATCGTTTTCAAGCGATTTCATCTCATCTTTCTAGTGGCATACTTGCGTTTCCAAGTTGAGGCCAGGTTCATGCATTTCTTGTCACATCTCGCATATGCATCCCGCATCGCATCCCGCATAGCATATCATCTTTGCATCATATTGTTTGAGCTTTGCACGTGGTTGATTGTGTCCTTATTGCTTGTTTGCCTTGTTTGGGTAGATCCGGGAGACGAGTTCGCTAACGAGGAGCCCGTTGAGTTTGCTTTCGAGGATCCAGTCAACTCTGACAGCTTTGTAGGCAAGATGATCATACCCTCAAAATCACTACTATCTTTGCTATGCTAGTTTGCTCGCTCTTTTTCTATGCCAATGCTACGATGCCTACCATTTGCTTGCCAGCCTCCCAAATTGCCATGTCAAACCTCTAACCCACCATGTCCTAGCAAACCGTTGATTGGCTATGTTACCGCTTTGCTCAGCCCCTCTTATAGCGTTGTTAGTTGCAGGTGAAGATTGGAGGCCATTCCTTGTTTGGAACATTTATTTACTTGTTGGGATATCATTATATTGCCATGTTATCTTAATGCATCTATATACTTGGTAAAGGGTGGAAGGCTTGGCCTCTCGCCTAGTGTTTTGTTCCACTCTTGCCGCCCTAGTTTCCGTCATATCGGTGTTATGTTCCCGGATTTTGCGTTCCTTACGCGGTTGGGTTATAATGGGAACCCCTTGATAGTTCACCTTGATTAAAGCTTTTCCAGAAATGCCCAACCTTGGTTTTACCATTTGCCACCTAGCCTTTTCTTTCCCTTGGGTTCTGCAGACTCAAGGATCATCTTATTTTAACCCCCCCCCCGGGCAAGTGCTCCTCTGAGTGTTGGTCCAACCGAGCGATGTCCGAGGCTACCAGGGGCAACTCTGGGCTGGCCTACCCGACGTCTTGCTCATCTGAGTGTGCCCTGAGAACGAGATATGTGCAGCTCCTATCGGGATTTGTCAGCACATTCGGACGGTGTTGCTGGTCTTGTTTTAACCTGTCGAAGTGTCTTGAAGAACCGAGATACCGAGTCTGATCGGAACGTCTTGGGAGGAGGTCTATTCCTTCGTTGACCGTGAGAGCTTGTCATGGGCTAAGTTGGGACTCCCCTGCAGGGATTGAACTTTCGAAAGTTGTGCCCGCGGTTATGGGCAGATGGGAATTTGTTGATGTCCGGTTGTAGATAACTTGAACCTTAACTTAATTAAAATGAATCAACTGAGTGTGTTACCGTGATGGCCTCTTCTCGGCGGGGTCCGGGAAGTGGACACGGTGTTGGAGTAATGTTTGCGCAGGTTGCTCTCTAGTTTCTCGCTCGCGCTTTGCCTCCTCTTCTCGCTCTTTTTTGCGATTAAGTTAGCCACCATATATGCTAGTCGCTTGCTGCAGCTCCACTTATATTTACCTTATCCTACCTATTTAGCTTAAATAGTCTTGATCGCGAGGGTGCGAGATTGCTGAGTCCCTGTGACTCACAGATTACTATTACACCAGATGCAGGTCCAGGTGATACCGCTCCAGTTGACGCGTTTGAGCTCAAGTGGGAGTTCAACGAGGACTCTCAGCGTTACTATGTTTCTTTTCCTGATGATCAGTAGTGGTGCCCTGTTGGGGGTGATCGGGACCATGTCGCATGTTGGGTTATCTTTCATTTTGGCGCCATAGTCGGGCCATGAGTGTTTGGATGATGTATGTTATTTATGTACTTGATTGACGTGGCGAGTGTAAGCCAACTATGTTATCCCTTTTCATTATCTATATTACATGGGATGTTTGTGATGATTACCTGACTTGCGACATATGCCTTCAATGCGATTATGCCTCTAAGTCATGCCTCGACACGTGGGAGATATAGTCGCATCGAGGGTGTTACAAACTGCCCTATGGGTTGGGCCGGGCAGTACACCCACTATTGTTCTTGAAGCCATGACTTCACATGACTTGTGGATTTGGCATTGCTTCTTTGGATGGCCGAGGTCTCTCAATGATATAAATGTACTGCATAGGTCATATCTTTTTGCTCAGCTAGCTAGTGGAAAACTCGGTTTGCTTCTTTGGTGTGTTCCAAACTCGGTTTGCCATTGTTCGACGTCCTGCTTGCTTCTGGGATAAGAAACTCCTCTCAAATATCATGACTGCATGTGTAATTCTTCACAACATAATCATCGAGAATAAGAGGGATGTAAACTTAGATTTTTACTATGAAAATATTGGTAGTCGTGTCAAGCCTGCCAGGAATCCAGATCAGATCAATTCATTTTTTGAGACCAAACAGAAGATTGAGGACAATGCCACACACATGATCTCATTGAGTACTAGTGGCAAATGTATGAGAGATAGACTCCCATTTTATTCATTTGTATTCATTTGTGATTTGAACAATTATTTTAATTCCGGACCATTTGTTATTGTTTTAATTATTCAGATTTATATTGCTGTTGTATTGAGATTTTGTGTCTTTGGAGATGCAAACTTGGGCAGCCCGGTACATATTGGAGCACATGGATGACATGGGTCTCCCGATTGTGATCGCTCTGTGGCCGGTGACCAGGATAGCAAGCATACTTACTACTCCTATATACAGTACATACAAGTAAAGTAAAGAAAGTAGAAAAGGTAAATATCATCACATTGTGTTTACTTGGTTTGACCACCGTTGGAGTCTGACAAGTCAGAAGGGAGACTAGAGAGCAAGCCATCCGCGCGCGTGACTGAGCTCCCACTTTTCCAAACCATGGGGCAGCGGCACCACCACCGCACCGCTGCCCACCCTTAGGGACGCCGGCGCCTTGCTCCTCCTCCTCCTCAGAGCACCAAGCCGGCGCCGGCGTCTTCCCCTTGCTCCATTTCTTCTCCTCAAGTGGCCGACCCGCCGGCGTGTCCCCCCTGCACCCTCTGCTCTGCTCGCGTGCGGCACCAACACGACGCCGGCGTCTTCCTCCTCCGCCTCGCCTAGGAAGGAGTCGCGCGCCTCTCTCCATCATGTCGTCACCTCTCTCCGTCGTCGCCGGATGCTTCTTGCTCCTCGCCGCATCCGCCATCCCCGGATGCGTATGCGTCAACGACGACTACAGCATGCAGACCATCGCGACGTCCCTCGGCGCGGACCGTGCTCTGGGGTGGGGCAACGACTCATCCCCGTGCACCCACGGCTGGACCGGAGTTGTGTGCAATGAGCGTGGGAGGGTGACGGCGATCCGCGCGCGCAACGCCAGCCTGAACGGCACGCTGCCGGGGGAGATTGCGTTGCCGTGGCTGAAGGAGCTGGACCTGCGGGACAACGCCATCACCGGCCAGCTCCCCAGCACCGTCTTCCTCCGGCTGGACAACAACAACTTCACGTCCGTGGCCGTTGGGTTCTTGGCCGGCGCGAGATCGCTGCAGGTAATGATCTACTGTACTTTGTTAGTTCGATATATAATTCAGTTAAGTTCATTCTCAGTTGCTCAATGTGCCAACTCTGTGCTTGACTTGAATGATGAATTAGCAGCTCACTTCAGTTCAGTTTAGGATTAGGAATAGCGCTCGAAAACGTTTCAGGCAGTTAGTCAATTTTGCTTCAGACGTATGCTTTTTCTGAAAGATAGCAGATTTGGGTGGATGAACACATGGTTAAGGAATCTTATGAGGTAGGAGTAGTGTTTTCTTTCTTTGTTTCTTTACATTGGGAGAGGTAAAGGGAGCAGAGGGAAAGGCAGCGGCTGGCACAATATACTGCTTGTAGATCATTGAGGAGTGCAACCCACCCAGTGTCACAATTCTGAACTCTGCAATCTTTCAGAATTTCTGGTGCAACTAATGCCCCTCTACTCATTTTCCTTTTATTCACTTTGTTCAACCGAGTAGAATTGCTTAGTCGGCTGTTGGCTTTATTAGTTGAAAATTTGCAAGTGGTTGCTTAATGAGTCTTCTTCACTTATTTAAAGGGACGCCAAAAGTCTGTGCCTTCTGGTCATTGCTGTTTCTAGATGTTTTACATCTTCAATTTACGAAGTTAATCTTGATAAGTAACTACTCCCTCCGTTCCTAAATATAAGTCTTTGTAGAGATTCCACTATGGACCATATATGGATGTATGTAGATGCATTTTAGAGTGTAGATTCACTTATTTTGCTTCGTATGTAGTTTATAATGAAATCTCTACAAAGACTTATATTTAGGAACGGAAGGAGTAGGTTGCATGGTCTCAACGTTTTCTTAGCATGATCTGATCTCAGTTGACTTATCATCCTACCGTTTGTAAATAATAGGTTTTTTAAACTTGAAAGAGCACACACTTCAGTTATTTCACTTCCCATTGATAAACACCACACAGTAAGCCTGTGTCGATCTAACAAAAAAATCCGTTGGGAAATTTACATGATATTTTCTACAAAGATGCACTCGCATAGTAGTTGTGTTATGCCGTGCGAAAGAAGACACTGACAAAATTTGTAGAAGCAGTTATCTTTCTATTCCAATGTATGTGATACATCTTATGTATGAACCAAGTTTATATTTCAACTCTTTCATATATTTTTCATCATTATTCAATATTTGTCTATCCTTGATTTTCGCCTTCATTACCACTTTGAACATCACTTACTAGTCTAAACTGAAAGGAAAACCATGATGCAGGTTTTCACCATCAGCAACAACTCGCAGCTTGAGGGTTGGGATCTCCCAAACAATCCTCACACGATTGGCAACCTCCAAGACTACATCGCCAACAACGCTAGCATCACCGGGACGCTCTCGAGATTCCTCGGCTCCAGCACGTTCGCCGCCCTCGGCAGTCTCTCTTTGGGGAACAATCGGCTCACCGGCGAGGTTCCGACGACGTTCTCAAGCCGGACCCTCACCCACTTGGATCTGAGTGCTAACTTCCTCTCGGGGCCATTGAACTTCATTGCGAAACTTCCGGAACTCGAAGAACTTCGACTCGACCGGAACAGCTTCACCGGGCCGTTACCTGACTTCAGCGGACTATGGAGCCTCCAGGTGGTTACTCTTGCGCATAACAATCTCACTGGTGTTGTGCCAGCGACCCTAGTCCGACTCGAAGGTCTCTCTTCTGTCACACTAAGGAACAATCTATTCCAAGGGCCACTTCCAGTGTTCGCAGGATCGGTGCAGACTGATGTTGCTGAGGCGTCCCTCGATAGGAGTTTCTGTCGTCCACAGCCCGGGCCATGTGACAGCCAAGGTTGTCAGAATCGTGATTTTGAATCGGATCGGAGCTCCGATGACAGGATCGCAAATCGTAGAATCTTCACTATCAGGATCATAGAAACGTAGATTCTATGAACTAAAATCGTAGAATCATAGAGGTTAGTTTGGATCATAAAGTCGTAGAATCGTATAACAGAATCGCGATTCTGACAACAGCCGTGTCGAGTCCTTCATCACCATCGCCGGGGCACTTCACTACCCACAGATTCTTGCGATGAGCTGGAAGGGGAACCACCCCTGTGACGGGTGGCTCGGTGTCCACTGCGACAAGAGCGGCTCCATCACCGGTGTCAACCTTTGCCGCCTTGGGCTCAACGGCACTATCCACCCCGCTTTCGATGACTTCAAGTCTCTCGTGGCGCTTCTTCTTGCAGGCAACAACATCACCGGCGTTGTACCGCGTTCTATTGCGGGATTGCCGTCTCTCAGGGTCTTGGACGTCTCCCACAACTCTTTGGAGGGCACCATGCCACGATTCCGAAGCACCACGACGATCTGGGCTGAAGGCAACCCGAACCTCACCGTCTCAGGCACCTCCCAGGCGTGCATCTCGAGCTTCGTTGTGGCCGCCATGAGGGTCATTGTTGTTCTGTTTGTTTGATTAGATGGTCTTTGCGATGCTTAAGTACTTGCTTAATTAGCTGCTGTCTGTGATGATTATCTTAGGATCGGTACTCAGTGCTATGTTATCATTTATGCTTGTGCTGCAATTGAACTGAAAAGTAATGTCTCGGCCAGGGCCGTGAGAAGTTGAAAAAAATTGTTTGCTAGTATTTTCACATCTATGTTTTTTTTTTTGAGGAATTTGGCAGTTTTGCTGCCAATATATTAAGTAGGAGAAAACAAATACAAATTCCTTGTTTTACAAGAGGTTGGGGTTAAGGTGTCCCACACCAAGCTAATACAGAACTAGTCAGGCTCAGGTTCTGGTGCTTTTTGAACATCGGCTATCCAGCAGAAGGAGAAAGTCGGTTGCAATATACTCCCTCCGTTTTTATTTACTCTGCATATTAGAGTTGACTGAAGTCAAACTTCGCAAAGTTTGACCAAGTTTATAGAAAACAATATAGACATTTATCATAATAAATCTATACGATGTGAAAGTACATTTAATAATAAATCTAATGTTGTTGATTTGTTATTGTATATCTTAATATTTTTGTATATAAACTTGGTCAAAGTTTGTAAAGCTTGACTTTGACCAAAGCTAATATGCGAACTAAATAAAAACGGAGGGAGTATCTTTCTTCAGTGGATAAAAGAGCAGCTTCATTTAAGAACTTGCGCTCGAGGACTCGCCTGTTACACTCTTTCCATAGATTCCATGCAGTGCAGATTGCAGTGGATACATGTTTCTTGGGCAAGTTGCAGGTGTGCTCGTTTGACCACTCCATGATGGACTCAGTTTCTTGGGCATGAGTGGCCAAAGCAGGGGTGTCACTCCAGTTCGCAACCTGCTGCCAAACTGTTCTAGCATAGGAGCATTTCAGAATAAGGTGCAAAGGGGATTCATCTTCTTGATCACATAGGTTGCATGCATCATTACAGGGAATGCCATGAATCTCCAGATTGTCATTTGTTTGGATTCTTCCCCGAAGCCACAGCCACATGAAGAAACGACACTTGGCAGGAACCGGGGCCTTCCAAAGCTTATCAAATGGTAAGTGGTAGAAGGAACAAAGAAACTGGCAGTGGTACGAGGATGCAGCCGTGTACACCTGGGAGGGGTTCCAGACCCAGCTAATGGTGTCCTCAGTATCTGGTTGGAATGATACCTGCTTCAGACGTAGCCAGACTTGTGTGAGTTGTCGAAGCTCAGAAATCACTGACATCCTTTGCAGCCCAAACATCCAACCATGATCTGTAAGTGTGTGTGCAACAGAAATGTTCTTGCACTTAGAGAGCTTGAAGATGTCAGGAGCAGAGTAGCGCAGAACCTGCCCATCAAGCCATTGATCACACCAGAAACTGGTGCGCTGACCATTGCCAACCGTGACATATCTGGAAGCCGAGAAGAGAGCCAGCCAAGTCATCTTTGTCGCATGCAGGGGATGGAGGAGCAAGACCAAAGGCTTATCCTTATCAGTCCAGTCAAACCACTTCCAGCACAGTCGCAGGGCACGTCAAAATCTTCTGAGACCGAGTACGCCAAAGCCACCCCGAGCTTTGGCACGACACACAGTTTTCCAATTCACAAGAGCCATGCCACCCGCAGCGTCAGGTTTGGAGCGCCACAGAAAATTCCTTCTCAGCTTATCTATTTGTTTGATGATTCAGTTATCCAGCTTGAAAAGGGAGATGAGGTATACGGGGATTGCCGAGAGTACCCAGTTTATCAGCTGAAGGCGAGCATCACTAGATAAAAGCTTACCACACCAACGTTGCAGCCTAGGTACCAGTTTAACAAGAGTTGGCTGGATGTCCGTTCTTGTGATGTTCCTGAAGTGGAGAGGCAAACCCAAGTATTTGCAAGGAAACTGACTGATGGGAACCGGGAAGTTCTGTAGCAGCTCTTGGAGCTTAATATCATCACAAGCAATATGAAGAAGAACACTTTTCTGAACATTGGCCTTGAGCCCAGAGGCAGAACCGAAGAGCAGCAGGATTTGTTTGGTAGTTTGAATGTCTGCTGCCGAAGGAGACATGAACAGAGCCGCGTCATCGGCGTATAGGCTGACCCTGAGCTGAGATGGTGGCAGTCGTAGAGTGCTTAGAGCCCCAACAGAGCAGACTTTGGCAAATAACATGTATGTTTTCCCTAGCAGTCTACAGGATAAAAAGGAAAGCCAAGTATCTTCAACAATCGTGCGAAGTTAGCATTGACTGCAAAACCTGCAAAATTATCATTCAACACTTATGTAGATGGTGGGCAAAACCCCCTTAACACTTTATGTAGAAACTATGCAGAGAGCTACAGAAAGCAATTTGCATGCAAAGTAAGAAAGCATCAATGGATTTGTTCTCTAACACAGTACCATTACCTAAGATCAGGAACATAACTGCAGATCTACCTCTATTCTAATGTGACAAAAGAAGCATCATGTCTCATGGGAGCAACCTATAAAGCAGTAAATAAGTTATGTTACAGTTAGATCGAATTATGTAGTACCGTTTTTCACTGGTAAAAGGGAACATATTAGTAGTTTGGAAAATATCAAGATGGAGGAGGATTACACTCATCTGAAAGGACATGCAAGTATAATTCACAACTATAGGCTGGGATCTTAACTAAATAGGCATGTGGGTACTTGCCGAACGAAACTGATAAACTGAACTAAAATATCATAGAAGACATAGCCAGGGATGGGGTGATCTTACACTGAAACATAGCACTAAAACATGTATCCATTTTGGCATCCAGCTACTTAGCACTATCTTCAAGCCATGTTCCGCATAATACATGGATGTGTATCTCCTCAGAATAATATCTGCGAAGCAAAGGTGCAAAGTACAATGCCGTTATACTAAAATACACAAATTGATCTCATGCTGAAAAGAAAGAAATGAAACACACAAAAAAGAAACTGATGTAAATGAATGTTGCACCCAAGAAAAAAGGAATTAATGGTACTGAACTTTTACTTGTTAATCAGCCTGTAGCATCTTCTAAAGAAATTTGGATTATCCTCGCCTCGAGCGTAATAAGCAAACCCTCTCTTTGTTACTAATTTCAGAAATGAGTGGAATCAACAATAATGGTGGGGATACTGGAATGTGGTAACTACAATGAAACTTGAGTTTCTTTCAGAAAAGACTAACTACAATGAAATTTGAGTTTCTTTCGGAAGGGAGTGGCGCGGGAGATAGTTTCACCTTTCTAACATACTTTCAGTTAAGTTTGGTACCCTCTGAACCCACCCAGAGCAAATAGCACTACAGAATATCCATGACATTAAAGTATCCAAACTGCTAAGAGTATGATGTGACGCTGTGGAGTCCATCTATTATTTGTACTACCAGAAATGCGTTAATTGGTCACATACACTAATTGTGTCACATGCTTTCTGGCAGCCTCTCTGAACAGCAATGACAACAATCCATGAAAAAGAGCACATCACCATTATGCAAACTGAATATTTTTTTTCCTTACCAGAAACTGTCTGTCTGTGCCTAGACTGCATGGCCCATCACCAATGCCGCAAGGGTTTGATGGGGATATGGGCAATCTTGGGTGCATTGGTTAACTTGATTAAGATCCTGCTTGACCAAGTGTGCCTTCTTGAGCTGTGAAACGAGCACAATATGAACTTCTCTACTGCTGATTTTTTAACTGAATTTCACATACCAAACATGGAGCAACTTGTGTCAACAGCACTGCCTACCTGACCACCTGACCACCACATAAAAAATCAGTAATTACATCACTTACCAGGCATTTCATCAGGACCAGCGCAGCAAGACTGCAGCTTGATGGAAAGGTGGTGGAGCACCGGAGGCAGATCCGCAGATGCGTGTCTTATCCCCATCAGAGGCAACAGGAAGGACATGCGGCGACACGCGGAGTGGACCTACGGTGGCGCTGCTCGGTGCCGGTCGAGGAGCAGCGGCCCGCGGCTCCTCCCGTCCCGTGGACCTGCAATGGGACGGAGAGGAAGATGAGCAGCGGCGAGGCAGGAAGAGGAGCTCGCTCGCCGTATCGCCGCCGCTGACCCTTTTTTTTTTTTTGATAACTCGCTGACCGTTTATTTGGTCGAGAGGAAAACTACTATGGGCCGCTCCTGATTTCTGTGGCTGCTACGGGCTGAATTTGGAGAGGAAGTGATCCAGGCTCTGGGCCCAATTTTAGTGGGAAGAGAGGCCCTAGAAAGCAGAATTAGTTTTTCTAGAAAAGAAAAGGAACCACAGCATCAACATTGAAATCATACGTCACTCCTCGGATTTTGCTTTTTGTAAATTTAGCCATGAATTTAGGAGCTCGAACTTCGAAGCTCACAACTTAGCGGAGTATACTTCATCTCTCGGGGATGGCCACCATGTGTGGTTGGGACACCATAGAGACCTTCCCTTCGTTCCTGTAAACATTGTGACGAATTAATAAAAGCTTCATAAGGTTGTCTAAAAAAAAAATTAGATTACATTCAGTCCAAGCTTGCTCATGAATAATGGAATTTCAACTTTGAAGCTCATAATCTCATCAAGCATGCGTCTTTGCTAGGTATAGGTCGGGCTCTACCTTATAGCCCAATTATTTTACCTGTAAACATTACTATTACCTAATAAAGTTTGGTGTCACAATTCCTGAAAAATGAAAAACAGAATTGGATTACAATCAGGACCAGAACATGAGAACCAATCTTTAATTGGATGGTTACTAGAGCAATGGTACCCTAATCCCACAAGGGATCAGACCACATATTTTTCACGCTTTGGTGTCTCCTAAAGGCAGAATATTCGTTTAGTGGGAGGCGACATTCCTGTCGATAGCGATGCACATGTGTGAAGTGTCAGCTTAGTCTTTCGAATGTGTTCATAGGGGTAGAGTGTACGTGGATTTTATAGGGATGAGTGTATATACATGTTTTGTGACGTCTGCGTGTATAAGAGACATCGGAGGGAACTAGACAACTACGTGGCCGGATGCTACATGGTTTAAAAAGTGTTCATGAAATTTAAAATGCATTCATCGAATTTTTAAAAGGGTGAACACTTCTAGCGAAGCGCAGCGATGGCCACCGGTGAGCGAATCTAAGTGTGGCGGGGGGTACAGGTGTCGACGGGATGGTGGCGGAGGCTACGGGTCCACACTAAAGTCAACGCCGACATGGATGAGGGCGAGCGGGGGAGCAAGGCTGTCGGGGGGGGGAGGCATTCTTTTGCTGAGAAGTTGCGTCGGACTTCTAAATTTGAGGCACATCCGAAGTGACTCCTAAATTATTGAGGAGAAAAATCGGTTGACGGTTCGGTTAGGTGCGGCCTAACTCCTTAAAATGACCTTTTGAAAAGTTAAGCCTCTTCAAGCTTCGGGAGGTTAGAGATAAGGACCAGCGGCTCGCTAGAGATCGCCACATAAGGTGAATTCCCCTCTCTAAAATTGTTTCCATTCCTCTTCGTTAAACAAGGCCAAAAAATAAACATTTTTAGTGGTAACCAAAAAAATAACCGAGGTGGCCATACTCATAAAAAGGGTCGAGGCTTCTAATTGTTCATTTGGTCATTTCCAAAGGTGGCCAAATGTATGTATCCTGGCGTGCTGGCCCCATAGCATGTGCCCACCCCATGATGGGGCTGACCGGACACATTTATAACCGGGTTGTGCCTGGACCGCGAGGATGGGCATGTGTGCTACACACCCTATTTTTTTTCTAGATTTTTTTTCAAACATTAGCGCCGTTGGCCCGACACATCCCGTGTATTAAGAGTGTCTGGGTGGGCGATGCCGAGTGACAGCTATTTTGTCGCGGGTACTGATTTTTAATAGGAATCGCCACTGGGCGACACAGTAATGGGCTGGCCCGTTTAGCTGCGTCGATCGCTGGCTTCCCTCGCGCCGGGTCTAATAGGTGTGTTCGTCGGTTCAATCTGATTTTCTTCTTTCCTTTTCCGTTGTTTTTCATTCAGTTTTCCTTTTTTTGCCAGTTTTCTTTGGTTTTTTTCTTCATTATGTTTCGGTTTTCCTTTGTTTTTGCATCTATTTTCTTTGTTTTTTAGTTTATCGCTGCTTTCTTCTGTTTTCTCTTTTTTCTTTGTTATTTTTTCAGTTTCCTTTGTTTTTGACGGTATTCTTCAGTTTTTTCTTCTTGTTTTGCACTTTTGATTTTCTTTGTTTCTTTCCTGCTTCTTTTTGTTTCTTCGCTTTCCTTTTTGTTTTTTCTCGGTTTTCTTTGTTTTTCTAAACATGTCTACTTTTTTTTTATTTTTCCAACACATGCCTACTTTTGTACATTTTTTTGTAGACATGCAAAAAAATTATAGACATTTAAATTTTTTCAAATACATATTTAAATTTTTTTGCAAAACAATATGTTCGAAATATATTAACATTTTTCAAATACATGTTGAAATATTTTTCAGCTGATAAAAACATTTTTGCGTACACATGACTAACATTTTCGTAGACATGATGAACATTTTTTGCACATGATTAACATTTTTTCGCATACATGATAAACATTTCTAGTTTTTTCATTAATGTTATACATTTTTTGTATACATTAGAAACATTTTCTGTACACATTTAATATTTTTCAAATGCAAGATTAACCTTTTCTTAATTTGATGTAAAGGGTTTTATTAATATACATATTTTTAATTAGAATATTTCAAACATAAACATAATTTAAAAACGAAAGTGGTAGTTTGAAGGGAAAGCTAAAAAAAATGAACACGTACGATGTCATCTTGACGTTAGCGTGGCGCTGCAAGTGGTTACTGGCCGGCCCTTTTCGGTCTCGCTGCTGGCGGCACATAGCCGCGCCCGCCGTGCCGTTCTGATAATTTCAATGGGCCTTTCTGATCGCACGTCGGCTTCTATCTCTCTAAAAAAAACTCCCCCTTCCCAGCCGTCAGATACAGTGTTCCGGCGCGAGGCGAGTGGCCGACGTACGCGCCGTCGCCTCCTTCCAGATCCGCGGCGAGCCGCCAACGAGGTACCGCTCTTCCCGCCGCACACGCACCGCTCTTCCGGTCCTTCTCGTTTGATGTATGGTTTCTGTGTGTGCGCTGAATCTTGCCCTAGATTACTGCTGAAATTGTTAGTCGCGTCCTTCTTGATTGATCTAGTTTCCGATCTGAGTATAAAACTCTCTCCGACGGGTGTCTAATCTGAACATCGGACTGAAAGCTTAATTTTCTTGCACCTTGTTTCGCCAGAGTCTCAGTTGCTTCCTAGCCCATCTGTGTGTATGTACTCTGCGAGCTGTTGGACTGATTCCTTGCACATTGGACTGAACATTGGACTGATTCATGACGTGTTTTTTATATGAAAAGTAAATATGGCAGTACTTAAAATGCGACTACTGTTTTTGTTTAGTTGGTAGTCGTTCCTTGCATGTGAAGATGTCTCGTTGTGCTTCAGGTGGCATCAACAGGGCAATTTAGTTATTCATGAGAGTCATTAACCAGTGAATATCGTTTATACTTGTTCAACTGTAACATCAAATTTCGACAGGACTTTTGCGGCCCTTCATTTCACACCTAGCATTGTTACATTTCAGGATTCACAGAGTAAATACATCGTTTTCTGTTTGCACCATATGTTTTATGTCTCAGTGATCCGCGACCCATTTTAGAGAGGACTCATTTTATCTCAGGGTCATCCTGGATTTATTTCAGTGGCCCATGCATAGTAATCTTGTTTGGAACATAATTTGAGATTAAACTTCCTTGTTTCAGGAAAACAAAAGGATGGAATTGAAATTTGATGCACTGTGGAAAAGGGACTTACTTGCCCTGAGCAAATACAACGTTAATGGTAAAGTTAAAGCAATTACAGTAAGAAATGATTATCCAGACCACCCTGTCCCTTATTTTCAAGTTACTGAGGGTTTTGATTTGAAAAAGGTTAAGAAGGTATGATAACTATCCATCTGTGTGATGTTTCTCTCCCCTTATTTATTTTCTTTCCCACTGCTGACTCTTGACATTCTCTCTTCAGCTTATGCTAGAAAGGGATGTTGAGATCGCCAAGTCCATAGCAAACGACATAATCATCCCAGACCCTGCTCCCCAAGTTTGTGTTACCTTCATTCACATAATTTGATTGATGGCTCATTCCATTATATTAGTTATTATTTAACCCGGTAGTATTATAGGGTACTTAAGTCAACTAAAACAATATGCTTGTTACCTTGGATTGGAGCACGTGGATTCACATGCCTGAACCATGCTAGCTTTAGATCCCCTTACTTTCTCCTCCCTCCTTGTTGGTGCCTCATGTTTGGTTTTATCTTTATGCTTGGGTTGTTGTTCTCATTGTTGTTGTCATACATGCACCCTCCGTAGACCACAAGACAGTTTATTTTGTTGTGCTTTTAATGGGATAACTGACGCCTTTCACCTTTTTCAATTGTGACGGACTCATCTAGTGGGTGGCTGATAACTTCTTGGACAAATATGCCGAATTGGAGCCCATCCTTGTAAAGGATAGTGCTTGGTGCTTCCTCCGACTCTTCCAGAACTGTAGAGGCCGGGGCATGTCATCGGATCTTACCATCACCGCACAAACCTTAACCTTCATGGTCAGTTTCAATGCCCTGCGATGTGCAAAAGTTGTATTGGAGGGCATGGCACCTGAGCTCTATGGGATGCACGCCAATCCCAACTGCATAAACAAATTTGGATACTTTGCGCTCCACGAAGCTGCTGAAAGGTTCTCTGTGGACATGATCAAGCTGCTTTTACGCCATGGTGCATCGCCCAATGTGCGCACAGTTCGCAATGATGTCATTTTTGATGTCATTGAGAATCTACTCCCGCTCCATGTCACAGTTGAGAATACTTGCCTCCATAAGTATCTGGAGGACAATCTTTCTCACAACCAGAGTCATCTGGATTATATCTACAAGCTTATTCATCTGCTGTGTCTACCTGAGATGGTCTGTTTCATTTCCCTCCCTATATGTATTACTACTTTTGCAGCATGACACAAAAAGTAATTGTGGTCATACCATAAACCCGTGACAGGTTATAATGAAATTAGTGATACTAAGTGCCGGGCATCCTTTCATCTCAACTTGTCAGAGAGTGTAAAGTTTTTGTTTGTTGATCCTTTTTTGTCTTACTTCATGTCTTCCGTATGTTCTTATAGTAAAGGATAAAAAGTCATCAATAAAATATATAAAAAGTGTTGCTAGTTATTAATGTTATTTTCTTTGCCTTGGAGATTGTCCCTAATCCATATTTACTTTGATAGGAGGAAACATGGCGATACACAGAAAGTTTATTCAACATTACTTGCTTGCATATGAATGCTAAATGGACTTTATTTTTTGTTCGTTGTTGTTTTACAGAAGGTCTTCTTGGACACAACTAGACTGCTTGCAGAAAAAACAAATAATGTACTTCAAGAGCTCTGGAATTACATTGAGGATGGAAAAATTATCCAGTCTGCTGTTCTACTACTGGCTGCTCAAGAGCAGATCCGTGGGGGCAGTTCTTCCAAGATAAATGGCAGTAGTAAGAAAAATGGGTTTGACATTATCAATAAATGTATAATGAGGCGTTCATTTGCCTTGAGATGGGAGAAAGGTTCACATGCAACGGCACCGGAGCTTCTGGAGGAAAGGAAGACACTTACTGATTGCGCATGGCTGCTTGTTGATGTAATTTCCCATGCCGGTGAAGATCTTTCTGCATACATTCAAACGCATTCTGAGGTAAGCGTTTTTGGTATGTTGTGGCCGCAGTGCCTCATATGCCTTTTACTTAATATTTGTACTTTTACTATTGTTAGTGCTGTTGTTTAAAAAAATACATGCTCTAGTCTTAGCAGGAAGATAATTCTCACCTCAACTGAAAATAAAAATGTTATACTCCCTCCGTCCCGGACGGAGGTAATACTTGCTCTGTCTTGCCAAGAAGATAGTTCTCACCACAAATAAAAATAATAATGTTATACTTGCTCCGCCTGCGTTTACTGGGCTGGGGGGGCGCAAAATTCTAGGACCAAGGCACAATGGAAATTCCTGGCGCTCCACATCTTGCCCCTGTAATTAACGACAACGGTTAATGCAAGAGTTGCTCCTGGAAGGTTTCTTGGGTCTAATATGGAGGATGGAACTCTTATATATTGTTGAACCTTGCCTTTGATTTTACTCCAGTTTTGTTTTATCCTTTTGCTGCAATGTTTTGAGAGTTGTCTTGCTTAAACAAATGAACTTTTCTTGCAGCAATTATCTATCTCAAAATTATCACTGAATTACTACTTTTTCGAGCCCTTATCCCAGATTTGTACTTATTGTGCTAATGTTATCATAAAGCTGCATATTTTACCAGCTGGACAACTATGAACAACATGTCATACACATGTGGCTCTGACCTCAGAGTGGTTGACCTGTTGGCCTATCATTGCAGCTCATACTAAAGAAAGTGCAGTTTCCTGATAATATGTGTGAGAATGCGTAGTTTGTGAATACTAACCTCAATGTGCTTAATTAGAAAAAGTATAGTCTTTGGCCCCCTCAAGATTGCTATATTTGCCTTCTGCCCCTCCAGCATTTCTTCTCTAGCTCCGCCACTGTACAAACACCTCTTATTTCTGAACACTTGGGAAAGGTGATGGCAGAGATAATGAAACAAGAGCAAATAATTGATGGGAGTAAAGCCGTCGTTTTAGTTATTTTAATGAATTGTTCTATGTCAGAAGTATTAGTAACAACCAGCCTGTTATTAGTTATCCACATCAGATCCCCTGTCTGGCTACTTCTTTTATTTTATCTTCGTCATTGACCAGACAAACAAACTATAAGAACACCTTTTGTTCTTTATCTTCTAAGACATTGCTTGATATTATTACATTGTGAAGGAGATTGCTATACGAGTTCATGATAGATACTATTGATGGTTTCTACATTGAATTCACACACTACAACTAAAAGGAGCATGTTAGTTCCTTTTCCACTACCATATGCATTTTTGTCATGGAAATACGAATCTTACAATTAATATTTAATGTATGCATAAATAGTGAAAAAATTGGTGACAGAAACTCTTGATCTCCATATTAGAGTATAGTGTGAAATGCCAATTTTGTTTGTTCTTGGCTTCACTTATGTCTATTTTCTCGTTTTGTCACTGCGTTGTATCGTTTTTAGCCGTAAAATTGCATGTATCATCATCAGGCGTTTGGTTAATGTTGTTGCATGGTGCATGAATACAGAACATGTGCTTGTGTCATTTCTCTTTGTTTATTTTCTGGACGCATGGAAGATAAATTGGCAAAAATGGCAACTTCCATATTTTTATGGTTGCAGCTGTTTGGCATGATTCCCAGCTCCAAATATTCTAGGTGCTGGAGCTGGGGGTATATTAAGGGCGTTGACATGAGCCTTCTTTATTCATGTTAGACTGGAAATTTATGCTTAATGTACTTTATTTAGCCTACAAACTCCAGGTCCTCCAAGAAACAGGGAGTTGGAGCTCATTACAGCAACTTGTCTGTGGTCCAGGAGGACAGTTCAATGTAGTTCAAGAAACACTAGGTGTATGGTCTTTAAGTTTGTCTGAACTTCATTTGGATCATACAGCCTGAAGAAAGCCTGAAGAAATTGACACCTTTCTCTTTGGGGAACCAAAATAAAACTATTAAAGTGATTTGAACTAGTTGGAATTTGAATAACTGTGACGTGTAGTTAAATATACAGAAGTGTGATGCAGTTTTTTACCCGTACCTTTGAAGCGTCTAGATCATAACGTGTAGTTAAATACACAGAACTTGTGGGAGCTAACAGATTTTGCTTCAAGATAGACATGATACATTAATCTAGATGAATCCGAATATGTATATTATGTAGTTTATGAAACCTAGTGAATTGAATGCGATTACTCTTTTTGCACACTGTTCTATTGCCTTCCAACTCATATTAATTATCTCGCTGCTTACAATTGGTTATGTAATTGCTACATTGTATATATGGTAGATCTATGTTAGTGATATATTGCCTTATACAACAGCTTGTATGTCATGTAGGTGCCCCATGTGGAGGTCTTTCAACATGTTTCACGTATCCTCAAGGAGTATGGATTTTGCCCTAATGGAGATCCCATGGACACTATAAATCTGTACTACTCTTTGTATTGCTCACGATAATTTTCTATGTGAATAAATGATTATTTTTCTGATTATTCTATTTGTCTTCCATTTCTTGAAGCCAGCCTTATGACTGCAGAAAGTCAAACGGAGAGTCATGCAAAGGTGGGGGCCGTGGGGCTCAAGTGATTCTTTTTGCATTAAACAAACCGAGTCTTAATCTCTCTCCTTTTTAATAAAATGGATAATAGGGCTTACAGATGCAAACATGGCAGTTATGGAATCGGCCAATCTGGATGCTGCAGAGAAAAAGGTAAAGATAATCAAATCCGCGGTTGATCTAGTTTTGGATAGACTGATGGTGTTGGTAACGGGTAATGATATTGTGGCAGCAAAAAGAAAGAAAGCTATAAGAATATGTGCCCTTTCCTTGTTCTTTTTATTTTATGTTACATCAACTATTTTTAAGAATATGTAAAGTACTCCCTCCGTTCCTAAATGTAAGTCTTTGTAGAGATTTCACTATGAACCACATACAGATGTATATAGATGCATTTTAGAGTGTAGATTCACTCATTTTGTTCCGTATGTGGTCCATAGTGAAATCTCTACAAAGACTTATATTTAGGAACGGAGGGAGTAGTAAATTTTTCCTAAATTGACAAATCCCATGAACGCTTTCAGATACATAATAGAATCTTTGTTTTAAGGCTCGTTTTCTTGACTTCTGACTGTACTCATCTTGCCCTAATCTCGAGTCCAGGTCACAACTGTTGAAAATGACGGTCTCTCCCTTATGGCACGGCAACACACCAAACAAACAAAGGTAACCCATATACCTTAATACTGATTTTGGTGCAGCAGTACCAAGCAGCTTTGCCTACACCTTGTGGCAGCACAAATGGATTACTAACTAGAGCACAACGTGATGGTTTTGGTGTTGCAAAGTTGGGAAGCTTTGCAGTACCGAATTCAGCCATATTTATAGAGTATAAGTATTTGTGTTCTAATGGACTTTGGCTACTGAACTGGACATGTTCAAGCTGCTTCTAGTGCTTATTAAATGAGCTACTCCCTCTGATCCATAATAATTGTCGTGGTTTTAGTTCAAATTTGAATTAAAACCACGACCATTATTATGGATCGGAGGGAGTACAAAACATCTAAATTCTAGCCTAGAATACCTAGTGTGTGTTCACACACATGTATAGAAACTACATGTATAGAAACTGAATTCTAGCTTTGAGTTGCCTTCAAATGCATATCACCTTTTCCAACTATGGTTCATCTCCCCCATCCTAATGTGTTTCCCATCAGGTTTTTTTACCAAAGAAAAGGGGTAAATGCAATAAAAAGGAGGCTTAATTAGCTTAATGAGATAGCTGAACTTTATAGGTTCCAAGTAACGTCAACATTGGGACTTCACCAAGGGGGCTTTGCACATTATTGTTACTTCCAACACTTTATTATTGTTCTTGAATGCTCTGTTGCATCTGAAATTTATTTGGTGCCTGCGAGAAAGATTTTGATAGAATAAGATCCAGTGTAATATAATCGTTAGAGGCAATAAACCAATAACAAAGCATGTTTCAGCTGCGAGTTTGTGCCATGCATTGTGCTGGTTCAACAGCTTTTTATGTTGCTTAAGCATGCTACTTGAATTACTATACTGCAGTAACATCATTCATATCTAATGAAACACCAATGTTGTGTATTGATCAACATAATACATCTCAAGCGAGAGGTGCTGGCTGGAAGTATGGATGTTTTGTTTTATGATGTACCTCTAATGAAATATATGACAGGCTGTGAGAAAGAAAGTAGGCCGAGGATGGGATCCCACATACACAAGGAGAAGTTTTTTTTCCACATTGGAGGTCAGTGTTACAAGCCCGGCTTCCTTTGAAGGTGTATCCAGCCTATGCAAGCTCAGATCCTAGTCCAAATCATAAACTTGGTCCAATGCCAAGGACCTCGCCATTTACAAGCAACAATCAACCCAGAAGGAGCTTTGTCACTGCTGCTATTGGTGCATTCAGGCTCTTGAAGGTGCTAAAGTAGAGTAGAAAGGTATGCCATGAGTTCCGTCTATCTGTCCCAAATTTTCCGAGCATGCCCCACATGATTTATAGTATGTTTTTGTTTTCTTAGGGAACTCTCAACCCTGGGAAATATTTATGCAACACATTTGATCCTGTGCATAGGGTAGTATTACTAGGACATATGCTCGTGCGTTGCAACGGGGAAATAAATTGGCGTGCATGTGCTAGCACGACAACCCGTGCTTTGGTAGGCCAAAATGCGTACCAGCAAGACGACATCCAAACAATGACAAGGAGTTGCCAAGGTTTAGAGAAAAAATACATTCTCCGAACAATTTAGGCCTCCAGTTAATAATCGGCGCACGACATCGCACACACAATCCTTGCTACTCTTTGCAGCCTTAAAATTGTTCCTTCCTTTAACTTTAAAAATACTCATAGTGTCATGCAACATTTCCTTCCTTGAATGTTCCGACCCACACACACAATCCTTCCTAGTAAGTTCATTCTTTGAGCCCACACGTCCCTCTTTGCAGGGTGCACCACGTCCTAAATCCATCGTTTCTTTTGTCATGACTTTAGTCGCCCTCTCGTCCGTTGTCATCTTCCCTTTTTCTAGGTGTCTTGTTGATATTACAGCCAACTTCCTAACCTATATAAACGGGTGGGAATTGTCTTAAAAGGAGCAAGGTAGGAGTATTTCACATGAAATATTGATGTTTTGCAGCCTATTGGACTAGAGATTAAGTTTTTCTCATGTGGCTCGCGGCCCAGAAAAGCTTAGCAACAATTGTTAGATGCTCAAATAGGCCCAGCAATTTGATTAAAAAAAGGCATGCAAGCAGCCTTTTGTACTGTTCAGAAAGGCAGGTAAGTCTGAAACGAGAGGTCATTGTTTCGATAAGAAAAAAAAATAGAAATACGGGCTGGCTGCTTAGTTTCCTTAACACGTACGCTTAGTTTCCTTTGCACGTATATCACGTCACGGTTTCTTTCCGTTTGCACATGTATATTCGTCAAACGGAAAACGGACCTTACAAAAAAAATATTGTACATGAAAATACTTAGAACGGGACGAAACAAAGCGGAACCAAACCAAAAATACCTATTCTCTTTAATAGTAGGTATAGATATAGATTAGTCAACCAAACACCCAACACTTGTTAATGCAGTGGCTTCTATTCTATTGATACTCACCATATGGTGCTGCTCCACTAACGAAACCATGTTAAAGCTTGCATTCAGAATGAGCGGCTTCTATTGATGCTCACCGACATGGAGTTTCTTTTTTACGATCATTTTTTTACATGGAGTTGAGTAGTGCTTCAATCACCAGCCAAATGAAAGCTGGTGATCTCTGGATTGAGTGGGGAAAATGACTGGCCTGAACTAAATTTCCGGCTTATGACGCCGAACAATGCGTCAGAATTTCATTTCCTTTTTGTCCACGTCATTTTCATTTTTTCTATCAAAGTGGTTCTGATTTTGTCAATTTCCCTCCGTTCTGGTGAACTCTGCAGGAGGCTCAACTTCTTTGCGACAATTGGGCTACTCTGTACGGCGTCATTCAGACAGACGCTTGACTTGATAGCCGCTAAGCATCACGTTCCTGTGTCCCTAAGAAGTTTTATTATATGTAGTTTTGTAAGGAGCCGAGGGGGCACCATGAAGGTATAAGAGCAACTCTAGCAGACCCCGTATCCCGCCCCGGCCTGCAAAATAACCGCCAAATTGCGGGTTGGGGCCGGAAAATCTGCACGATCAGACCCCGCATCCCGCCCCGGCCCACAAATATTTTTACGGGGCGCAGCAAATCTTCTTCCCCAACCTCTATCTTCATGGGCTGGGAGGCCGACCCGAGCTCAACCCCTATCCGCTGCGAGATTTGGCGGGAGGGACATGTCCGCGCGCCCTTTCCCGCTCCCCGCACCCTCCGCCACCATTGCCCCCCTCCGCAAGCTTCGGTTCCTCCTCCTCGGCCGTCCCTCGCTGCCATGGACGACCCCATGCTGTCCCCCGTCACCGTCGAGGTCGCGCACGCTCCTTCCCCTCGGGCGGATCTCGTCGCCGGCCATGTTGGCCCCGCCGTCGTCGCCCAAGCACAAGCCGCGCCTGCCCGCAAGCGGCAGGGCAACGTGGTCGTGCAGGGCGGGAATCTGGCTGCCCCTGCCGCGATGGCCCGCGCTCCGGGCGCCAACGCGGTAGCGTGATCCCGGCCGGCGGCGGAGAAGGTCGCCAAGGCCGCGGGCGTAAAGCGGAGGAAGGTTCCGGCTTCAAAGAAGCCACCTTCTTCATCCTCTCACTCCACCCCCCCCCCCCCCCCCGCAAGGAGGTGCTCCGGTGATGCCGTTCAACAGTGCCACTCCCCCCGCGAGCGAGGTGTTCGACGAAATGGCCGGAAGGTATGCGTCTTCGGTCTTGGCGATTTCCTTTCATTTCCGCCATTATTCTCGATAGCTCGTGACTTGTTATCGTTCGCTATAGCGGTGGTTCGAACAATGCAACAACCGAGTTCGTGAACTTGTTGGACACGAACGCGGTTGACATTGATCAAGCCCCTTTCGAGCCGTTCGACTACAATGGAACGGAGGGCGGCGTGGATGATCATGGTTGTGCGGACGAATTGGAGGAGATCGAAGCGGAACCGTATGAGCAATCGCAAGAAAAATCTGGGAAAAGCCAAAGATCGAAGAACTACACGATCTTGGAAAGATCAAGCTTTGATTCAAGCATGGAGTGCGGTGTCTCTTGATGCATGCACGGGCATTTCTCAAACTTCCAAGAGATATTGGCAAAGAATCGAAGATCAATACTTCCGCATTATGGCAAAGCATCCCAATAGGACTCCACGCACATTTCGGTCGCTTCAAGGGCGTTGGGAGAACATCAAGCCTATGTGCAGCTTGCTTGGAGCAAGTACGCAATGCACCTTCAAGTGGCACCGTGGAGTCCGACTATGTGAGTTTGTTTTGCTTTTGTTCAAATTGTGCATCATCATATTGCATCATGGGAAATGATTGGATCACTTTGTTCACATTGTGTAGGACAAGATTGCTCAACATAGATACAAGGACATGGAAGCTTCGGAAGGCGGATTTTTCAAACTAGAGCATTGTTGGGAGTTGCTCCAAAAGTGCGAGAAGTGGAAGTTGATCGACAAAGAATCCCCACCAAAGAGAGGCTCACTTACAAACATGGATAAAGATGAGGATGATGATGGCCCAAGAAATTTGCACAAGCCCGATGGCGACAAAAAGACTAAGGAGAAGATCAAGAGAGAGCAAGAAGCATCGAGCTTGAGGGAGAAGATTGACGCCATGGTGCAATCCAACGAGTCGATGTTGTTGAAGTCGTTGGAGATCAAGAAAGAATTGGCCGAGAAGAAGGCGAAGGAGAAGCAAGAAGAGTGGCAATTGCTTAAGGAAGAGGGGCTGCGCAAAGCTGCCATCGAGGAGAGAAGAGCACGCGCCGCTGAAAACAAATCCATGTCCATGTTGCTCGCCGAAGAGAACAAGATCATGTCAATGAACCGCAATGACATGGACGACCTCACCAAAACATGGCATGATATGGCAAGGAAGAAATCTTGAAGAGGAGAATGGTCGTGTCGGCCGGTCCGTGTTACAGTTTCGGTGATGTTTTCTCTGCTCCATATGGTGGCAATGTGGATGATTTCAGTGCGGGAATTGGGACAAGCGCCGGAGGTGGATTCGGTGGCGCCGATGAACTTCAAGATGGACTTGATGGCGTGGAGTGAAGATCAACCAAGATGATGCCGGACATGGGCACAAACCTTTGCAGGGCCCTCTTTTGCGTTTGCCGTAATGAACTTGGCTTTTATTTGCGCGTAAAATTGTTTATGTCGTTTGAATTTGAACTTGTTTGTGAAACCCTATGTCAAATACGAGATTTGCTGTTTTTCTGTTTGCGGGTCGTCGCGGTGGTGCCCGAGTAGAACCCGCAGAAGCCGACCCGTAAAAAGGCATATTCCATGAATATATTTTTTTACAGATCCGTTTGGGGGGTTTGCATCTGTGCCAGCCCGCGCCGGCACGCAAAAGCGGTTTTGCGCGAACTGCAAACGTGTTTTGCAGACCGGCGGGATGCGGGGTCTGCTAGAATTACTCTAAACTGGGTGGATGCAAGTCGCGCCATGAAGTATCCTGTGACCGGTGGCTTTGACTGCACTGGCGCGGCGCTAGCGTTCAAAGACCGGCACATGACAAAGGTGAGACAAGACGATACTAACGGTAAGACGGGCAATTTTCCCCTAAAAAAGGGCCAAATGGATTTTACCAGTTTAGCTCCACCACATGGCAATAGCAAGTAATACTGTGATGCAGGTAGAGAAATGGAAGAATACAAGCATAAATCACAAGCTTACATTGCACAGTACTAGGATGTCTTGATGTAATTTATAGTATTACACAACAATTTTGAAAACATACTGTAAACCATAGGTCTATTACTTAAGCTACCATCTAAGAGAACTCGTAGGCTCATAGCGGATATTTTACCATCAGTGCATAACATCATCTGCTCGGACAAACTACAAAAAACGCTAGCTGGCTGGTAGGGTAACGACAATAGGGAGTCAGTTGACAAGAAGCATTATTAAAAACAAATGAACTAAACCACTACTTCCTTCAATCCATTATAAGGCTGTGTTCGGAGTCCCTCCGCTCCCGAAGCAGGCGGAGTTGCAGTTGAAAATCGCGAAGCACTTGCGGAGCGAGGAACCAAGTGCTTCGAAGATCCTAGGATTTCGCGGAGCTAGTGGATTGTCGAACAGGCTCTTAAGAGCATCTTCAATAGATTATGCAAATTTGGAGTTGCAAAACTAGGAGACGTAAAATTTACATCACCAAAAAAAGCATTTTTCATCTTCAAAAAAGAGGCAACTTCAACAAATGATGTATATTTGGTGATGTAAAGTCCAACTCTAACAGATGTAACTTTGAAGATGTAAAACGGTCGGCGGCTACGCGGTAGAGGCGCCGGAGCTGGCAAGGTGGGGCCACAACAGCGGTAGCCCGGCTAACCTCCATCTTGGAGCGTGGGCAGTAGGATGTCACCCTCAGCCACGACCAACGGCAGATCCAGGCGGCGGCAGAGCCACGTGAGCTGAGCTCGGGCCATGGCGCCATGGCGATCCTCCTTGGCGCGCCCTCGAGCAGCTGTGATATGTCTCCAACATATTTATAATTTTTTATTGTTCCATGCTATTATAGTATCCATCTTGGATGTTTTATATGCATTATTATGTTATTTTATATTATTTTTTGAGACTGGCCTATTAACCTAGTGTCCAGTGCCAATTACTGTTTTTTCCTTATTTTTTGTCTTTTATACAAAATCAATACCAAACGGAGTCCCAATGGAAAGAAACTTTTTGTCGATTTTTCTTGAACAAGAAGACACCCACGAAGCTTCGGGAGGAGGCCAGAAAAGCCACGGATGAGCCACAAGCTCACCAAGCGCGCCCTAGGGGGGCGCCCTATGAGCTTGTGGGCCCCTGGGACTCCTCCAACCCTAATCTCAGCTCCATAAATACCCAAATATTCCCCGTATACCGGAGGCACACTAAAAATACTTTTCCGCCGCCGCAAATTTCTGTCCTCGTGAGATCCCATCTGGAGACCTGTTTCGGTACTCTGCCAGAGGGGGATTCGATCACGGAGGGCCTCTACATCAACCGTGCTGCCTTTTCGATGATGTGTGAGTAGTTTACCACAGACCTACGGATTCATAGCTAGTAGCTAGATGGCTTATTCTTTTTCTTTGATCTTCAATACAATGTTCTCCTTGATGTTCTTGGAGATTTATTCGATGTAATCTTTGTTTGCGGTGCGTTTGTTGAGTTCCGATGAATTGTGATTTTATGATCAGATTATCTATGAATATTATTTGAGTCTTCTCTGAACTTTTTTATGCATGACTAAAATAGCTTTGTATTTCTCTCCGATCTATTATTTGGTTTGGCCAACTAGATTGATTTTTCTTGTAATGGGAGATGTGCTTTGTTTTGGGTTCAATCTTGCGGTGTCCTCACCCAGTGACAGAAGGGGTAGCGAGGCACGCATTTGTATCGTTGTCATTAAGAATAAAAAGATGGGGTTTATTTTATATTGTTTGAGTTTATCCCTCTACATCATGTCATCTTGCTTAAGGGTTACTTCGTTCTTGTTAACTTAATACACTAGATGCATGCTGGATAGCGGTCGATGTGTGGAGTAATAGTAGTAGATGCAGACTCGTTTCGGTCTACATGTCACGGACGTGATGCCTATGTTCATGATCATTGCCTTAGATATCGTCATAATTAATCGCTTTTCTATCAATTGCTCAACAGTAATTTGTTTACCCACCGTATGCTTTCTTTTAAGAGAGAAGCCTCTAGTGAAAACTATGACCTGGGGGTCTATCTTTTATCTTATTATTTTCAGATCTATAAGACCGAAACCCCAAAAATACCTTGTTGCAATTTATTTACATTTACTTTATTTTGCACTTTTATTTATCTTTTATACCTATCTCTATCATACCTCATCCTTGCAAGTGACCGTGAAGAAATTGACAACCCCTTTTATCGCGTTGGGTGCAAGTATTTGTTTGTTTATGCAGGTGCTATCATTGAAGACTTGTGTGTTCCTCCTACTGGATTGATACATTGGTTCTTAACTGAGGGAAATACTTATATCTACTTTGCTGCATCACCATTTTCTCTTCAAGGGAAAAATCAACGCAAGCTCAAGAAGTAGCAGGAAGAATTTCTGGCGCCGTTGCCGGGAAGGTTCTAGCTACATCAAGCCTACCAAGTACCTATCATAAACTCTCATCTCTTGCATTTACATTATTCCCCATTTGCCTCTTGTTTTCCTACCCCCCATTTCTAAAACATTTTCAGAAAAACACAAAAATAATTTATTTTTATTCACCTTCTTTCCGTTCTTCTTTGTCATGATGTCTCCAGAAAATGCTAAGTTGTGTGATTTTCCCAACACTAATAATAATGATTTTATTAGTACTCCGATTGCTCCTGCCACCAGTGCGGAATCTCATGAAATTAATGCCGCTTTGTTGAATCTTGTTATAAAAAAACAATTTTCTGGTAGTCCTAGTGAAGATGTTGCATCCCATCTAAATACTTTCGTTGAATTATGTGATATGCAAAAGAAAAAAGATGTAGATAATGATATTGTTAAATTTAAGCTATTTTTGTTCTCACCACGAGATCGTGTTAAAACTTGGTTTTCGTCCTTGCCTAAAAATAGTATAAATTTGTGGAATAAGTTTAAGGATGCTTTTATTTTCAAGTATTTTCCTCCCCCGAAGATCATCTCCCTTAGGAACGATATAATGAATTTTAAGCAACTTGATCATGAACATGTTGCACAATCTTGGGAGAGGATGAAATTGATGATAAGAAATTGCCTTACTCATGGTTTATGTTTGTGGATGATCATACAAAAAATTATGTGGGGTTGAATTTTGCATCTAGAAATCTTTTAGATTCCATCGCGGGGGGTACCTTTATGAAAATAACATTAGAGAAGCTACTAAACTCCTAGATAATATTATGATAAATTACTCTCAATGGCATACCGAAAAATCTTCTACTAGTAAAATAGTGGATGATATTGAAGAAATTAATACTTTGAGTGAAAAGATGGATGAATCTATGAAATTTATTGCTAGCAAGAGTGCTCTATTGATCCTAATGATATGCCTTTGTCTATTTTGATTGAGAATAATAATGAATCTATGGATATGAATTTTGTTGGTAGGAACAATTTTGGTAATCCACCGCTGCGTGTGGTGCCTGCGCACATCCTCCTCGTGCGCCCGCTGGGTTCGAGGAACCGCCGGCACCAGGATCCTCTGCGGATCCAGGTGCCAGTGGTGCGGCAGCGTGACGTCGGGGTAGGGCAGCGGCTGCCTGTACTCCCAATGCCAACGCGCTTGATGCACCGGGACGTGCAGGCGTCGGCGACCTGGGCGGAAACGCGCCGGCGCCGGAGGAGGAGGGGAGAAGCACAGGAGGACGAGGCGCCGGGAGGACGAGTTGGAGTGGTGGACGGTGGCAGGTCTAAAGGTGTAGAGGAGGATGCATGAGACACTAGCTAGTGGTGAGAGAGGGAAAGAGGATGCCGGAGGAAGCCACACAAGCCGTGGAGAGTCAGGTGGCAGGAGCGTAGGACACAAGAACAGAAGCGGCTACAGGCATGATGGCAACCCGTGGAGAGCCACACAAGCGGAGGTTCATCGTCGCTTTCCTTCCTCTAGTAGATCGAGCATTGGTAGGCTCGTCATCAGTGTTGGGTATCACATGGTTTGGTGTTGCCTGCATCGATTCTAAAAGAGTTGTGGTTATTTTGAGCAGCGAAGAGCATGGCTTGGTAAACAGTGTGAGAAAAAGTAAAGAGCATTCTATTTCTTCCAACCATCGCTGCTTGTTTTGCGTGGGACAACTGGACAAGAATCAAACGCTGTCGTCTGTCCCCGGAGATATACTATTGAGAACTCTACCGTTTTATTTATTTATATTACAGTTTACCCGCAAAAAAAGTTTTATATTACAGTATGTAATTGGGAGAAAACCTCCTTTCCAAAGAAAATTGGTTATGTTTTTTTTCTCTAGTGTCCAATGATTACAATGGCACACAGGTTCCCAACCCACGCCCGCGTCGCTTAGGGGGCGGCTCGGGCGGAACCATAGCCGCCGCCCCTCCCCTCGCCTCCTCCTCCCTCGCCGCCGCCGGAGGACGCCGGCGGGCTAAGCCCGCGCGGCAGACGGCGGCGGCGGGGCGTTTCTCCGCGTGTCTATGGTGGGGGAGGCTTGGACCTCCGCGGCTGTGCGATGCGGATTCCGGCGGCTCGGCGGCCGCCCTGGCACACTCAGGCGGATCCCTAGGCGGCGCTCTCCGGCGAGGTGGTGGCTGCGGCGCTCCCTCATGCGGCGGCAGCGAGGAGCTCGAGGGCTTCGTCCCTCCAGCGAGGGGATCTGGAGCGGTGGGGTGGCAGCCCACGTTCCCTGCCTGGTGGGTGTGCCCCCGGTGCATTGGTGGCGCGGCCGTTGGCTCCTCCGCTGACGGCGCGGCTGCTGGTGGTTGTCCGATCTGGCCGGGCTTGGTCAGAACTGGCTCGCGGCGTTGGCTGGCGACGAGGATTGGTGGTGGCTCCTGTGTGTTGATGGCGCCGTCGAGGCGCAGGAGGTGTACGGGCCAGCGGATGTGCGGGTCGGCATGGCCGACTGCGTGGGGCGGGTGGTTGTCGAGTTGCTCCTAGCGAAGGCTTGCCTGGCTTGCGTCGGCCGGTGGCGGCGGCGCCTGTGGGCGTCGCTCCCTTCTTGAAGGCGTCACCGTGGAGTTCTTGTCATCGCGCTTCATCCTTGGATCTGGTTCTTCGGGTGAAAGCCTAGACCCGGCTGGGTCGGGCAACGATGTCGTCTCTACAACATTTCCTCCTTTGGGGCATTGTTTTGAAGACCAGTGATCCTTCTCTGCGCTTCCCTCGGGCTGGACGTGCACGGCATCACGGTTGGCGGGTGCCCAATCGGTGATGCGAGTGGTTGGCGTTGCGACTTGTGCGGCGACGACGATGATGGCATGCGAGCTGGGTCGCGGCTTGTCCTTCTGATGTCGATGGTCCGATTCGCCGTTGGGTGCGCCTATGTTTGTTTCTCACCGTGACAGAGAAGTCGAAGCTGCGTGTGGCGGGGCCCCTGCGGCAACGATGACTCCATGAGGGTGGTTTCAGCGGACGGTGCTCTCCAGAGGTTGCGTTGGACTAGGTCGGTGCGAGGCTTGCAACTTTCTCCTGCGAAGCGCATCAACAAAATCGAAGCTGCCGGTCCTCGACGTCTCGGCTGACTGTTTGGCTATTGCCGACGAGGTTCTTGGGCGTCGTTCGTTCGGAGGGGCCTTGACGGGTCATTAGCGGCGAAGTCGAAGTCGCCTGCTCGGGGAGAGGTGATGACGATGACATTGCAGGCAGCCTCGACGGTGTCCTCTCCTCGACGATGTGCGTGATCTTATGGGTGCCAGGTCGGCCGATGTGCCCTTTTCTGTGGGCGTTCTGTAACGGTTTTAGTCCGGATTTCCGTTAATTAGCCGGACAATTCTATTCTTCTTAATCAATGAAAATGGCAAATCTTTTGCCTTGTTTCAAAAAAAAAAATTTGGTTGCTTGGCAACTATTTTTTTTAAGATGGTTGTTTGGCAACGTTGGAGTGGCCAAGAATTATCTACTAGTCAAAATGTTTCTCCAAATATACATCGGCACATTGGTCAAATATAGTTTGTACCACCACCGGTCCATGTGACGGGTAAGCAGGGCCCAGAAGTAGGGAGAACTTTTCCATAATTACTTGTACTAGTATGTACTTCCTTTGTTCAAAAATACTTGTCGGACAAATAGATGTATCTGAATGTATTTTAGTTGTAGATACATCTATTTTTATCCATTTCTCCGATAAGTATTTTGGGACGGAGGGAGTACTTTGTTCTCCCCTCCACAGAGCATCTTTCTAGTAGTACTACCAAGCTAGTTGTGCTTTTTTTGTTGGGGATAGAAACATCTCCTAGAACTTTGCAGAGAGCAAGGCAAGTTTAGCCTAAGAAAATCGAATATCATCAACTGAGAAATATCGATAAATAAAAGTGAAGTATGCAATTAGTCTGCAATTAACTAGCTTGTGACCTAAATCGATTAATTTCTTGTTGTTGGCCTAAAGCGTGCAGTCGGTTATAATCAACGGACTAATGTCGCGAGTCCGAGCCCGGTTCAACACAGACTCTTGTGGCCTTTAATTATTTTTATTTTTTAGGCTGGTGCGGCAACAACTTGGCTGGTTTTTCCCATTTGAATCGGGTTTGACCTTATTTTATCAAATTAACGAGTTTATGGTCTAAATCGATCAATTTTTTAGTTGTTCGTCTACAACATGCAATCCGTTTGAGTTAATAGACCAATGACGCATTTCACTTGATAAATAACAGATTAACATGTGAAAGCATTAAAAATTAGCAGGGCAGGGGGTGGGGCACATTTGACCACTTCATCAGTACCGAATAGGAGGCCCATCACCTCCACATGAACCAGTGCTCTTCCAACTAGCGTGCTCCACTCCACCAACAACCGTAAATGGCGATCCCCGCAGATATTTAAGTAGTACTCCCTCAGTTCTTTTTAAAGATTTTAACGAGTGACTACATGCGGGGCAAAATAAGTGAATCTACACTTTAAAATATGTCTATATACATCCGTATATGATAGTCCATTTGAAATATATAAAGACTTATATTTATGAACGAAGTGAGTAGTATAAAGGAGTACATGCGCAATGCATGCATCATTATGATGCAGAGGCCGGGAGCACGCCTCCATTTCCAAAAAAACATGCGCAGTGCATCATTTTCTCTCGCGCGCAGCGGGTCAGGTTGTCAGATACGGTGATGAGGGAAAGGCAAAGGAGGCTGGATACATCACAGCACAGAGACGCCGTGGTCACCGCCTCACCGGTCGATGATGCAGAAGCAAATATCCATCCATCGGTCCTCTTGCTTTGCAATGTTCCCAAAAAGGAAGTAGGACTAACAGTGACACGTTCACGATTCGGGGATGCTCTTCTCCCCAGACGCGCCAGGGCAACAAAAGGTCTGTGTACTGTGTGTGTTGGATGGAAAATGTTGGGCAAAGAACTCTCTAGTAGGCACACGATTAATTCGGGTCGAAGCACAACCCAGGCTCCATGTCCGCTTGATATCTGCTCTTTTTCCGTGCATACGCATGCATGCAGCACGAAACCACGACACCATTGGCAGAGCTCTCCAAATCAAATAAACATGGATCTCCGTCTCTTCCTATTTCATAACGTAGTGTCTATAGATTTTCTAAGTGAAAGTTTAAACTTTGATCGAGTTCATAGAGAAAACTTTCCACATTAGGGTACCAAATGCATATCATTACATATGTCATGAGGTATATTTTCATATTGTATATGCTTGGTATTTTTTTCTCGAATACACAGGAGTGTGTGTCATTCATTAAACATGGATGGGAAAGAATCCCCAAAACCACTGATTACATGATCCTTACAAAGGAAACGACCGCCTCCCGCCACCCTAAACACCTAGACGGACTACTCGTGGTGTACCCGCAATGGCACGTCCACGGCATCCTCATCCCTTATGAAGAGCCCGGCCCTCCTCCAAATCCTACCCTCATTGCCTGTCCGCCGCTTGATCCTCTCTATTGACGGTGCCGCCTCATTGAAGACAATGTCGTTTCGATGTTTCCATAGCATCCACATGCCCATAATGCATAGCTTTCCGATGTTCACTCCTCCTGGTCCTGCATACCTTTCATAATGTATATGTTTGGTATTATAGGTGCATATAATTTTCTCTATAAACTAGATCAAAAATTATTTTTTTGCGAGGGTAAAGGGAGTTTTATTGCAAAGTCATAGAGTTACAGTACTAAGCCAAACAACAGTGGCTCGCTCTGTTCGGCTGTAGCATTGCCAAACGATCGATAACTCTATTCTGAGAACGACTAATTTTCTAAGGTACAAACTCCCTACTACCAGCTAAATGTTTAATCTCCAAGACTAACTGACCATAAGCTGACCGCCGCAGAGCATTTGTTGACATGCAAGATAATGCTTCCAAGGAATCCGATTGCAACATCACCGGTGAGTTTGAATGCTGGATGGCCAGAGCCATACCTTGCATCATCACGTGTAATTCTGCCTCTAGTGGCTCATTGCAGTGGAAGATGTATCTGTATGACGCAAATAAGATCATACCCTCACTGTTCCTGAGAACACACCCAGCCGCCGCGGAGCCATCCTCTGGGTTGAACGAACCATCAACAGACAGGGCCACCGTACATGTTGCCAGAGCCAGCCAGGGCACAACGGGAACAGCCACCTTTTGGCGTGACACCTCCTGTGTCATCGAGGGCATTTTCCCTTTGATAATGTCCTCAACTGGAAACTTGCCGGCAAGGTTGATAGATTTATAGTAACTATCCAAGAATTCAACCGATGCAGGCACGGGTGGGGCTTCCTTGCCATGATAGCAGTCATTGCGTATTTGCCATATCCGCCAAATCAGCATGATAATCATATCTCCGACCATTTCTGAACAGGAGTTAAGAAGAAACGAAGGAAGTGATAAGTTTAACTTTTGAGAAGATCAATATGTACTGTATTATGAAACGAAGAAAGTGATAAAAAATGCATGGGTAACGAAAAGTACACGGAAAGAGAAAACTTTCGGTTACTTAACCACCATTTAGCAAATGTCTTAAAATTCAAATTTGTACTAACAAAACTGGTGTCTCAAAAATTACTAACAGTTAGGTCAGCCGCGGACACATGCTGAGACAAATGATAAACTCCCTATTCTTCCTCACACGAGAGAAGACATGCAATTTGCACTTCTCTGCTCGTTATTGTACTTATTATCAGAGAAGAGCTAAAGAAATGTGATCTACGAGGTTGTAAGAGTATTAAAGGGGAACACATCTTGAATGATTGATTGTAGTTCTAGAGAATTTGTGAGGAGACTACTAAATTTTCACCACTAACCTAGAAGTCTTACCAATTTTAGTTCTTGGTGTTAGAGTTAGAGATAAAGATCAATTGTAATCTCAATGGTCTCACTTTTCTATCCCTCTCGTGTCTATCTCTTCTCCTAGCGACAACCTGAATCCTAGCGATCGGGTTGCAAGTCTTGTACGCCACGGCAGAGGCTATTCCTACCTCACATCAATATATACCAACGCGGCTCCTCATCGAGGAGTAGGAACGCTTCAATCTTACATGGTATACAGAGCCAATTCTCTTCCCAATCTAGCTACGAGAACTCATCTCCATCGCCATGTCGTCTTCCTCACCAGCTGTCCTCAACCTCGGATCTCCACCAGCCGAGAAGCTCACCAAGGGGAATTACCTCTTGTGGAAGGCCCAGGTTATGCCTGGCCTGCAAGGAGCGCAGGTCACAGGGCTCCTGGATGGAACCAACGCCGCGCCCCTTCAATGGTGGAGCAGCAACAGTCGGACAAGACCGCCACAATGGTGCCAAACCCACTATACGCACCATGGCTATCAAGGGATCAACAAGTTCTTGGTTTCTTGCTGAACTCCCTCTCCAAACAAGTCCTCGCCCAATTTGTTGGTAAGGAACACACTTATGATTTATGGACTAGCATCACTACCCTCTTTGCATCGCAATCTCAATCCAGGATTACAAACCTGAGAATCGCCATCACCACAATGAAGAAGGGCAACATGTCCAGTACCTCCTTTATCTCCAAGATGAAGAGTCTTGGGGATGAGCTTGCGGCTGCAGGACGCCCCGTCACAGATCCTGAGATGGTTGATTACGTGCTCGCTGGACAGGATCGGGACTACAATCCAGTTGTGGCGGCCATCGGCGCTGTCAAGTCTGTCATCACCATCGACGAGCTGTTTGCTCAGATCGCCGCCTTCGACCAGCGCCTGGAGATGCTCAGTGATGGTGGTGAAGGCGGCTTCCACACGTCCGCCAATCTGGCCTACCGTGGCCGTGTCCAGTACAAGCCTCGGGGGCGTGCACGCGGCACCAGAGGTCGCGGCCGAGGAAGACGATCTCATTCTGCTCCAAGCGGCAGCAACAGAGGAGCGCGCGGCAGTCGTCCACAACCCCAACAGTAGCAACGCCAACCGCATCGGGATTATCCCGAGTGCCAAATCTGCCTCAAGCATCATCGTGGGGGCGCCCGCGAGTGTTGGGATCACTATGAAGATGACGAGTACAAGGAGAAGGAGGCCAATGTTGTCACTGACCCCTACGGCATCGACACAAACTGGCACACATATACCGGAGCTACAAATCACATCACGGGGGAGCTCGACAAGCTGACGATCAGAGACAAGTACCGTGGGGGTGACCAAGTACACACTGCGAGTGGTTCTGGTATGGAAATTACTCATGTTGGTAGTTCAATTGTCAAAACCCCCATGAAAATTTTGCATCTAAAAAGAGTCTTATATGTGCCTGAAACATCAAAGAATCTTCTTTCTGTTCATCACTTTACCCTTGATAATCGTGTTCTCATTGAATTCTATCCTATTTCTTTTTGGTAAAGGATTTGGACACGAGGAGGGTACTTCTTAGGGGCAAGTGTGTGGGTGGCCTCTATCCACTCATATCTTCATCATCATCATCGTCGAATAAACAAGCTTTTTTCGCTGTCAAGCCTTCTTCAGCAAAGTGGCATAGCAGATTAGGTCATCCTTCGTCAGTTATTGTTAAGTTTGTCCTTAGTAAAAATAAACTTCCCCATAGTCATGAGTCTAGCATTGAGTTTGTGTGTGATCCATGTCAGCAAGCTAAAAGTCATCAACTACCATACCCTATATCTACCAGTATTTCCACTGCACCCTTACAACTTGTATTCTTAGATGTTTCGGGGCCAGCCCCTAGTTCTGTTGGTAGACATTCATACTATGTAAGCTTCATTGATGATTATAGCAAATTTACTTGGATCTATCTTCTCAAGAAACGATCTGAAGTGTTTCAAGTTTTCAGGAATTTTCAAAACCTTGTTGAACGAAAACTTAACACTAAGATCATTGCCATGCAAACTGACTCGGAGGTGAATACAAGAAACTGAATCTCCTTTTTCAGCAACTTGGTATTTCACACCATGTTTCATGTCCTCATGCACACCAACAGAATGGTTCTGCTGAGAGAAAACATCGCCATGTTGTTGAAGTAGGATTAGCTCTACTAGCAAATGCATCCATGCCACTCAAATTCTAGGATGAAGCATTCTTGACTGCCACATATCTCATAAATTTTCTTCCTAGCAAAGTCATTGATTTTGATACTCCCATCACACATCTTTTTGGCACTACTCCTGATTATAAATCGCTTCGTGTTTTTGGTTGTGCTTGCTGGCCCAACCTTCATCCATACAATACACGCAAATTTGCTTTCCATTCCAAGAAATGCGTATTTCTTGGTTATAGTCCCATTCATAAAGGAGTCAAGTGTCTGGATGTGTCCAGAGGGAGGGTTTACATATCTCGAGATGTTGTATTCGATGAATCAGTATATCCTTTCGAATCTTTGCATCCAAATGCCAGAGCTCTCCTTAGAAAAGAAATTCTCCTCCTTCCATCAAATCTCCAAAACATTGATCATGGGGATGATGATTGTACTAACCCAACTGATAATCCTACTAGTACTTGTACTGTGCTTCCTCATGTGCAGGGACATGCAGAAAATGCGGCAGAAAACGATGCAGAAAAAATGATCAATTTTTTGAAGAAAACTACCCTATATTTCATGCGCCAGAACTGGACGAAGCTGGCGCCGAGCACGAGGAAAATCAGCTGTCTCCTGGAACTCCTGTGCATCAGTCCTCCTTGGATCGCGCACACAGATACACTCAGCACCACGCGCCGGGCAGAGCTGACCCGCACCAACCAGAGGGCGCCACGCCCTTGAATGCAGGCTCCACTCCGCGCCCCACGCGCGGGGCCCCGACAGCGAGCGCGGCAGGAACCGCGTCCACAGCCGCATCTGGCTCGAGATCGCAGTCCCACATGCATGTGCAGGACGACTCCCCAGGATCTTCTGCGGGCTCTAGGCTGGATGCAGTTACCCCTTTAGCCACACCGCAGGCTATGGGATCTTCTACGCAAAGCGGGTCCAGACTTTCTTCATATCGTCTGCGGCTGAGTTCTCTACACCACCTCGTGTACAACGGACTGCACTCCATGTTCCACCGCAACCAGCGTCACATGTTATGACTCGACTACAAAAAGGTATACGAAATCCAAAGATTAGAACTGATGGCACTATATTGTAACATCCCAAAATTCTAAATTTTGGAATGTTATATTAAATAGATAGATTTGATTGACTGTTTGATTGATTGAGTGAAATTCGAAACTTTTTAAAAGTTCAATGAGAGGGAATAAAAGTACTTTCCCAAACTTTCATTTTTGCATTTATGATCTCCGTGAATTCAAATTCTTTTCATTACAAAACCCTAGAGAGAAGATGACATGACTTCTTCCATTTAAATAAATGAAAAGGGTTTTTGAAAATATTTGAATTTCATTTGGAAATATTTTCCAATTCTGAAACTTTATGCAACTCAATGATTTTCACGAGAGAAGATAAAATGACTTCTTCAAATTATGAAATATGAGTTGGGAGTTTCAAAGATCAAAATTTAATGTCCTTTTGAAATTATTTTCTATTTGGAGTTATTTGTGTTTTACTCAAATTATTTTTCTCCAAAAATAAAATATATGGAAAATAGGGTAACATGATTCCCTACGTCAGAAAATTGGAGATAAATAAGTTTTAAATCATTTTGGTATTTTTAAAATAATTTTTACTGGATTTTATTAGACCAGAAGCACTCTTTGCTTTATTTGAATTTGTGTGTATTTTATTAGACTCTAGAAAAATGTTCAAATTGTAGGAAATCTTTTTCTGAAAATTTTGATATATAATATGCTTATATTATATTTTTAGTTTAATTTATTCTCATTTCTTTTCTTGTCTGCAAAAATGTTTATAAAAAAATCTTCTCCGCCGTACTGGGCCGGCCCAGCTCCTGCCAGGCCAAGGCCCAGCCCAGCGCGCCGCCCCGTCACCCCGCGTGACCAGGCGGGAGTCCGCCGCCGCCACGGCTCGCCGGAGCCGTCTCCCCGCCGGACTCCTCCTCTCCCGCCCCCTCCTCCACGCCTTCCGAGGCCTCGCCTCCCACGCCTATAAATAGCGCCGCCCGGAGCCCCGCGCCGCCCCTCTCTTTCCCGCATCGCGCCGCCGCCGCCGCTGCAGTGCCCCGCCTCTCGCGCCGCCTCGCCGGACTTCGCCGCCGCTGCTGCACGTTCCGCCTGCCGCCGCAGCTAGCGCCGCTGCCGCTCCCTGCCGCCGCCCCGCACCACGCCTCGTCGCCGCCTCCGCTTACCGTCGAAGCCGCCGGCGAGATCCGCCGCAACCGCCGCCGTCGCCGCCTCATCGGAAAGACACCGGAAAACCGCCACCACTACCGGTTTATTTCCCCCGAGCCGGTAAAGCCGCCGCTTTTTCTTTCAATTAAAAAAAACCCTAGATCGGTTTTCTACAGAAAACCTAGATCTGATTTTTTTATGTTTAGTTATGTAGTGAGCATTCACTAGTTATGCCTTTGGAGTGAACGGTTTTTGTCGGTTTGGTTTCTGTAGCGAACGTTCGTTAGATAGTTTTTTTTCTTTTTTCTGTTTAATAAATTCGGCCAGGGACCCGTATGTAATTAGTTTCTTCACCGTTTAGTCCCTGATCTTCAAACCTTCGTAACTTTTCACTCGTTTGTCCAAATTCAACGAAACCAACGCCCACTTCTTCGTTGTGATCCCCTCTATCCAGTAATCAAACTCAAACATGTTTTTGAAAGATTTGAAATTTGAATTAGATCAGATTTAAATTTGAACTTCATTTGATCGTAACTTGAGTTTCGTAGCTCCGTTTGAGTTGATTCTTTTTGCAAATTAAAGCTCTTGACATAAACTTTCTGATAAGGCCAAATTCACATAATTTTGGCACTGTTAGAAATTGTTTTATGTTGCAAGAGCTATTTGCTTGGTTTTGATGTTTTCCGAATCGACTCCTTCGATCTTTCTGGTCTTTTGAGTGATTGCTTATGTGTGGTTACTATTGCTTGATTACGATAGATTGACCGGAGTATGACGAGTAGAGCTGTCAAGAGTTTTGAGTGCGAATCATCTTCATCAACATTGCAGGCAAGTGCACACTTTGATCATATCGCTTTTCGTACCCAGTTTTTATGCATTAGTTTCAACCCTCAAACATTGCATGAGTAGGATTGATAACATGTGGGTATTGGGAAGTAGTTGATGAGGTAGGAACCTATTGCCCTGCATTCAAACCTTGGGAGTTACTATTACGTTATGCTTACATTGCGATGCTATGCTCGTAGACGTGGATTGGGTTTTGAGAGTATCCATGACAGATGTGAGATTGTTAATTAACGATTTACTTAAGGTGGAAACTTAAACACACATCTGGGAGGATTGAGGCACCTGGGTATTCCAGGATTGCCTGTCTAGGCACCTGGGTAGACCAGGATTGCTTGTTTTTTTATGAACCGCCACCCAGGCTCAAAGGGATCATGAGATTATTCATACTAGAAACTTCCGTGTGCAGCCACAAGCTACTATGGGCTCTAGCATAGTTGATTAAGTCATGCGAACTCTTACAGTGGTAGACTAGCAGATTTAGGGGATGTAGGTGGTACTGTCTACCCGATCATAAGGTGCTAGCGCTTCTGAAAGACTATGTCTCGGTCATCCGTTTCTCAAACACCCTGTAGTGCGAGAATCCCAACGGAGGAGATCGAGTCTTGTGGGAAAAGTGCGCAAACCTCTGCAGAGTGTACAAACTAACCATGATTAGCCGTGTCCCCGGTTATGGACGTCTTGAGTATCTAGTTCTTGGATTATCCTGTTGAATCTCATCATGTTACTTTAATTAATTTTGTTGGGTTTTAATGATGATGCTTAATTGGGATTGAGAATGCTGTCAACCATTCTCAATGTTTAACAACCACCATGATAGTTAAATAAAATTTATTCCTTTGCAGTAGGGAAAAATTGGCTTTTTGCAAAAACATTATAACCATAGAGCTTTTCCACCAGCCATATATGCATGTAGTGATAGCCATTGTTTATCATTTTCTCTATGGTGTGAATTTGCCAGTACATTCAATGTACTGACCCGTTTCGGGCTGCAACGTCTCATGTTGCAGGTTTCTTACGACGAGTAAGTGATACGTTAGGGTTATGATTTCTACACTCAACTTTGTCGTTGGTGTTGATGGGAATCCACAACCTGGTTGCTTCCGCTATATGGATTGAGGTAATAGTATTTACGTTACTTTATACATGTGATTTACCTCTGTTATAAATCCTTCGAGTACTGTGTGTGTCAGCATACCGATCCAGGGATGACACTTAAGCACAGAGACTTGATCCATTCGGGTCGGGTCGCTACATATATGATATGGTATGTTGTGTGTTACAGAAGAACCCACAAAATTAGAATATGCACTTGAAGATCCAAAGTGGAAAAATGCAATGGATGAAGAATACATGGCATTCAGGGGCGGAATTGGGCCTGGGGCAACTGGGGCTATAGCCCCAGGCTTGACCCATCTAGTAGGCATACATTTATTAGTTTCTTTTTTATATTTATATACAGACAAGGCCCAGCCCCAGGCGTGCAAGCACAGCCCCATGTTCAGCCCACGTAAGTTCCCACTTCCCAGCCCAATGGAGATGTCCTATGCCACGACTCGAGACCACCACAACTGGTTTGGTTAGTAGCGATTTCTAAGGAATCAATCGTCCAGTGTTTCGCCTGATCTTTCGCCCAATTAATCAAAAAACGTCGCCCATTCACAGCTGCGCCACCTCAGCCGCCCGCCGTTTCCCACGGGACAGATTGGCGTCCCGCGTCTGTACTTGCGCCCAGGCGGCTGGCGCTCGCCGCTCAGAGCACGGATCATCGCCTCGTCGACTCCGAGCAGTGCCCTCCAGGCTCCATCCCTTCTTCCTTTTCATCTTCAGAATCGGCTAGACAGCAGGACAGGACAGGTAATCTTCAGTTTACTATATCTATCATCTAATTTTCCCTAGTTTTCTTTCTATTTGCCGAAGTCAATGAGTTTGTGACATTCAATTGTATTACTTTAATCACTTCTATTTCATTGTTATTTGTTAGCAGGAAATATTGTTCAAAATCCAAGATGAAGAGGATTCGAACAATTGAAGAGGAAATATTGTTCAAAATCCTTGATTCTGCTTGTCACTACAGCAACCGTAGAAAGAGCTTTCTCAGCTATGAGCATTGTCAAAACTGAGTTGCGGAATAAGATGAATGATGAATGGATGAATCATCGTTTGGTGTGCTATATTGAGCGTAATGTATTTGCAAGCATTGATTATATTAAGATTATACAGTGCTATCAAAAAATGAGGAAACAAAAGGGGCTACTACCTCGTGCACTTCGTGACAATGGTATTTTTATTTTGCAAAATATCATACGAACAATTGATTTTAGTATATGTCCAGTGTCTTAATTTTAAATACTAGATTTTATGTTTGCAGCTCCAGGTCCTTCTACTATTGCTGGTGAAGAAACAATTGCCTAGAATTAAGCAGGCTTCATTAATTTGGTACCAAACAATGTTTGCAAAAATGCACTTTGTTAAATTATTTGTTTTATCGAATTTTCTCTCGTGGTAATAATGAATTTATATTTCATCTTTAATGTGAATTTGTGGCATACTTCTAGCACACGTTGGTGTGCATGCTATTTGACGTTATTTTTAGTCAGTTAGTTTTAGCCCTAGGCTTTGTGAAATCCTGGCTCCGCCTCTGATGGCACTTATGAGGAACAATACATGGCATCTTGTACCTGAGCCAAGAGGTAAAAATATTATTGATTGTAAGTGGGTTTACAGAATTAAAAAGAAGGCAGATGGCTCAATTGACAGGTATAAGGCACAGTTAGTTGCAAAGGGCTTCAAGTAACGTTATGGTTTTGACTATGAAGATACCTTTAGTCCTGTTGTTAAAGCTGCAACCATTAGGCTTGTGTTAGCTATTGCTGTTTCCGGGGGATGGAGCTTAAGACAGCTAGATGTTCAGAACGCGTTTTTGCATGGTGTTCTGGAAGAGGAGGTTTACATGAGACAACCACCTGGGTATGCAGAAAAACGGACACCTCATTATGTTTGCAAACTTGACAAAGCACTTTATGGTTTGAAACAAGCACCGAGAGATTGGTACTCAAGGTTAAGCTCTCAGTTAAGGCATTTGGGTTTTGCTGCATCCAAAGCTGATACTTCACTTTTCATTTATAACAAGGCAAACACAGCTATATTTGTATTGGTATATGTTGATGACATTATAGTTGCAAGTTCTTCACAAAGTGCTACTAATGCTCTCTTGCATGATCTAAGTTCAGAGTTTGCTTTGAAAGATCTGGGTGATCTACATTTCTTTCTAGGCATTGAAGTCAAGAAGATTCAAGATGGCATAGTACTTAATCAAGAGAAATATGCTACTGAACTTCTCGTTCGCATGGGGATGAAGGATTGTAAGCCTTCACCCACACCATTGTCTTCTTCAGAAAAAATTTCAGCCTTTGAAGGAGAGCCGCTCAAAGAAGAAGAAAGTACAAAGTACAGGAGTGCAGTAGGGGCTCTACAGTATCTGACACTGACAAGACCGGATATATCCTTTGCTGTTAATAAGGTTTGTTAGTATCTACATGCACCTACTACTGTACATTGGACAACTGTTAAAAGAATTTTACGGTATATAAAACACACTGTGAGCTTGGGCCTTCAGTTCAGACGTTCTAATTCCACCCTTGTCAGTGCTTTCTCTGATGCTGACTGGGCAGGATGCAGTGATGACAGAAAGTCAACTAGAGGATTTGCAGTATTCTTGTGCTCCAATCTTATTTCTTAGAGTGCCAGAAAACAAGCAACAGTGTCGAGATCAAGTACTGAGGCTGAATACAAATCACTAGCCAATGCAACTGCTGAGATCATTTGGTTAGAATCATTGCTCGGTGAATTGGGAATTAAGCAGCATCGTGTGTCATGTTTGTGGTGTGGTAACTTGGGAGCCACCTATCTCTCTGCGAATCAAGTGTTTCATGGCAGAACAAAACATATTGAGATTGACTTTCATTTTCTACGAGAAAGGGCTGTAGAGAAGAAGTTGGACATACGGTTTATTTCTTCCAAAGATCAAGTTGCAGATGGGTTTACTAAAGCTCTACTAAGCAAACCTTTTGAGGAGTTCAAGAGGAATCTTAATATAGGATAGTTAAGATTAAGGGAGGGTGTTAGAGTTAGAGATAAACATCAATTTTAATCTCAATGGTCTCTCTTTTCTATCCCTCTCGTGTCTATCTATTCTCCTAGCGACAGCCTGAATCCTAGCGATCGGGTTGCAAGTCTTGTACGCCACGGAAGAGGCTATTCCTGCCTCACATCAATATATACCAACGCGGCTCCTCATCGAGGAGTAGGAACACTTCAATCTTACACTTGGCAGATTTGAAGCTTACCTAGTGGTTGCCTAAAACAAGTGTACGAAAGAGTAAATCGGGAAAACAGAACTTGCAAGTAAGATCAGAGATTTTTTTCTGAGCCCAGAAACCATAGAACAATAGTTATACCACATTTTTTCATATATAAACAAATATGTACATACAATACAAGAAGAAATGATAGAAAATAAATTATCCTATACCAAGATCTGGAAACATCATGTATAAAATATTGATATCTGAGCTAATCCAACTTTGAAGGTAATACAACTTCTTGCTTTCGACTCTATGTTGAAGAAGAGTAAGATCCTCCTTCAAAAGATATTTATAGGAATTGACTGTCCGAACTTTCATTTTGAAAATCTTGCCATTGGTTCCTAATATTCCATCAACCTAGAATAATGATGCCCAGGGAAATTTCTTTTGAAAGTCTTTAATAGCCAGAGTGATTTTTCATTATAAAGAGAAATACCCCTTGATTTATAAGAAGGATGGACTGCGAGAACTTTAAACAAAGATCCCAGTTGCTAAGTCCGCAAAGGACACCACCCACGGACGGCCCATAGAGAACAACCAACATATCGTACCATGGCTTACCACTACGTAGGCTGAGCCTTATTGGAATTGTGTCTGAGTATATTTGTACAAGGTATGTTATAGTTGAACTCTAGATTGTACTATGTTTAAATAATGTAAGAGCATCTCTAGCAGACACTGTATAATGCACCAACACGCAAAATAACTATCAAAATACGGGTCCACGTGAAAAAAACCCGCCCGATCACGCATTGTAAGAGCAACTCCAATGGGGCGACCCAAACGGACGCGCGCTTTGTCCGCTTTTCGTCCGTTTGGGTCGAATAGGCGGACGTGCGCGTTCGCATTCTCGAATGGGTCGGCTTGACCGCCCAACGGGAGGCTGACCCAAATGTGCCAACATGAAGAAAAAATAGCTCACGGAAAATAAACATAATTAAACATAAGTGGCCGGTCAACCGCCAGCCAAAGTCCACCTAAACCTAATTCAACATTAATTAAAACATAAAAAAGTCTGCGCCGTCCCGCACGCTGCCCTAGACATCGTCGGCCTTGCCCTTGCGCTTGACGTCGACGTTGCCATCGCCATCGCCGCCGGCGAGGTCGATGAAGACGGGAGCAGGGCTAGCTCACCCGAACGCCACCTGGTACACTGCCAGGGCAGCCTCCTCCGGCGTCTGCTAGGGTGGCGGCATTGCGGCTAGCCGCGCGCGCTCCTCCTCCTCCTCAAGCCGGAGCGCCCCTCCGTCGCATTGCAGCATCGCCTCGTAGCGCATCTGCCACTCGTCGTCGGCCTGCTCCTGGCGGAGCCAGTGCGCCTTCCAGCGCTCAAGGTGGGCCGCCTCCTGCACTGGCGTTGCGACAAAGTGGACAGGAGGCGCGCTAACCTACTCACACTACTGGCCCGTCCATGTGTAGGCCTCCTCCGGACAAGTGGGTGGAGGCGGGGAGCGCTTCCGCGTCGGCTCCACTCCGGCTCCGGCTTGGGCTCGACGGGCGGCGGCGGTGGCGGTGGCGGGACAAAGAGCGGGGTGTGGACGGAGTCCCCCGCCACCGACAGGGCAAGTGCTTGCTCCAGCCCATCCCAGTGTGCGTCCTCCTTGAGACGGCTAGCCTCCAGCGCGTGTTGCAGGGCCTCCTGGAGGGCAGCTTGGTACTCCGCCCCTGCCTCCATTTCATCTGGCTCTACCCGCAGGGGCGGCGGTGTGGAAACGGCGGCGGGACGGCATTGACGCCTACACGCCGTTCCTCTTCGTGTTCGAGGGCAAAGCAAGCCTCCCAGTTGGGAGAGTTGGCGGCGTACTCGGGCATCCACCGCTGCTCCGGCGTGAGCTGCGCGCGGAGGCTGCGCACATCCTCCTCGTGCGCCCGCTAGGTCCGCAGAACCGCCGGCACCGGGATCCGTGCGGATCCAGGTGCCAGTGGTGCGGCAGCGTGATGTCGGGGTAGGGCAGCGGCTGCCTGTACTCCCAGTGCCACCGCGCTTGGTGCAACGGGACGTGCAGGCGCCGGCGACCTCGGCGGAAACGCATCGGCGCCGGAGGAGTGGAGGGAGGATTAGCACGGGAGGACGAGGCGCCGGGGGTGCCCTTGCCCTTGCCACTGCTGCTGTCGAAGAGGCCCATCGCTTGCTAGGGTTTGCTGTCGCCGGCAAGGAAGCAAAGGGAGTGGTGGGGGGCCAGATGTGGACGGAAGTGGATGAGGCCGGCCCCCGCCGCACGCATGCTTAAAAAGGACGCTTCCACTGGCTGACTAGTGGGCCCACTGTTGGTGGTCTTCATAAATAAGATAACGGGTGGTAGTTGGCTGGCCTACAGGTGGGGTTGCGGCGGACGCCGAGGAGACGTGCGGCGCGCCCGCGCCGACACATTTCAGGTGCAATTTTGGGCCAAAATGGGCCGGCGCGGACTCCAGGCGGACGAGATTTGGGTTTGGGTCGGCGCGTTGGGCCTCCACTTTTGTTCGCGCTGACCCAAACGGACGCAGGCGGATGAAATGGCTCGCCCCATTGGAGTTGCTCTAAATGCGCCGGATCCGTAAAAAAAATTGAGGGGCGCGAAAAACATCCCCGTCAAAACTGTGAAAATAAAGATTTCAGAGCCAACCCGAGGAGGCCCTATATACACGAAACGCCGTTGGTGGGAGTCTAACTGCCATCGGAACCTTCATGGCTCGCTCCTGTTTGCGACGCCGGCCTCCCGCCCCGGCAGCCGCGCTCACCCGCCGCCAGTCCCTGGACGTCGGCCGCCGCGCCCACCGGCTGTCCGCCCCAGCCCCCGGCCGTCCGCCCAGGCCGCGGCGCTCGTCCGCGGCTCCATGGCTCTTGAACGGAGCTAGCTAGCTCAATAGATTTGAACAGCTAGCTAGCTCAATCGATTCGAACAGCTAGCTAGCTAGCTGGATGTGTCTCTCTCCGACAGCCGGTCCCCGGAGTCCGGCCGCCGTCCACACCGCTCCGGCCGGGTCCCGTCTTCCTGGTCCACCCGTCCACCGGCGGCCGCGCTGGGCTACTCTATGTGCCGATTTTAAATTGGCGTGAGGAAGAGGACGACCAAAAAAGTGGGCTAGCTATGGGTATGTTCGGTATATTCAGAGAATATTCTTTTTTACGGGTTGTTTATATGAGATCTGTTCGATCACAGCTAAAATTGGCCCTTAAAACACATTTCCTCGGCCCTTATAACGACTTTAAGGGTCCGTGATACGTCTTCGTCGTATCTATAATTTTTTATTGTTCCATGCCAATATTCTACAACTTTTACATACTTTTGGCAACGATTTATATGATATTCTTGGACTAACATATTGATCTAGTGCCCAGTGCCAGTTCTTGTTTGTTGCATGTTTTTTGTTTTGCAGAAAATCCATATCAAACGAAGTCCAAGTGCGATAAAAACTTACGGTGATTTTTATGGAATATATGTGAATTTTGGGAAGTGGAATCAACGCAAGGCGGTGCCTGAGGGGCCCACAAGCCCTAGGGGTGCACCCCCTACCCAGGGCGCGGCTAGGGGGCTTGTGTCCACCCCGAAGGTCGATTGGATGTGTCCTTCGGATGCGAGGAAGCTAATATCTAGATAAAAATTTTGTTAAAATTTCAGCCCAATCGGAGTTACGAATCTCCAGAAATTTAAGAAACGGTGAAAGGCCAGAAACAGGGGTCATGAAACTAAAGAGAAACAGAGAGACATATCCAATCTCGGAGGGGCTCTCGCCCATCCGCCGCCATGGAGGCCATGAACCAGAGGGGAAACCCTCCTCCCGTCTAGGGGGGAGGTCAAGGAAGAAGAAGAAGAAGGACGGGGGGTTCTCCCCCTCTCTCCCGGTGGCGCCGGAACGCCGTCGGGGCAATCATCGTGTGACGGCGATCTACACCAACACCTCCGTCATATTCACCAACATCTTCATCACATCCCCTCATCTATATTCAGCGGTCCACACTCTCCCGCAACCCGTTGTACCCTCTACTTGAACATGGTGCTTTATGCTTCATATTATTATCCAATGACGTGTTGCCATCCTATGTTGCTTGAGTAGATTTTTGTTGTCCTATCAGTGATTGGTGAATTGCTATGATTGGTTTGATTTTCTTGTGGTTATGTTGTTGTCCTTTGGTGCCCATTGATGTCTACTACACAACCTTCTTCTTGTAGACGCTGTTGGGCCTCCAAGTGCAGAGGTTTGTAGGACAGTAGCAAATTTCCCTCAAGTGGATGACCTAAGCTTTATCAATCCATGGGAGGCGTAGGATGAAGTTGGTCTCTCTCAAGCAACCCTGCAACCAAATAACAAAGAGTCTCTTGTGTCCCCAACACACCCAATACAATGGTAAATTGTATAGGTGCACTAGTTCGGCGAAGAGATGGTGATACAAGTGCAATATGGATGGTAGATATAGGTTTTTGTAATCTGAAAATATAAAAACAGCAAGGTAACTAATGATAAAAGTGAGCGTAAACGGTATTGCAATGCTAGGAAACAAGGCCTAGGGTTCATACTTTCACTAGTGCAAGTTCTCTCAACAATAATAACATAATTGGATCATATAACTATCCCTCAACATGCAACAAAGAGTCACTCCAAAGTCACTAATAGCGGAGAACAAATGAAGAGATTATGGTAGGGTACGAAACCACCTCAAAGTTATTCTTTCCAATCAATCCATTGGGCTATTCCTATAAGTGTCACAAACAGCCCTAGAGTTCGTACTAGAATAACACCTTAAGATACAAATCAACCAAAACCCTAATGTCACCTAGATACTCCAATGTCACCTCAAGTATCCGTGGGTATGATTATACAATATGCATCACATAATCTCAGATTCATCTATTCAACCAACACATAGAACCTCAAAGAGTGCCCCAAAGTTTCTACCGGAGAATCACGACGAAAACGTGTGCCAACCCCTATGCATAGGTTCATGGGCAGAACCCGCAAGTTGATCACCAAAACATACATCAAGTGAATCACGTGATATCCCATTGTCACTACAGATATGCACGGCAAGACATACATCAAGTGTTCTCAAATCTTTAAAGACTCAATCCGATAAGATTACTTCAAAGGGAAAACTCAATCCATTACAAGAGAGTAGAGGGGGAGAAGCAACATAAGATCCAACTATAATAGCAAAACTCGTGATACATCAAGATCATATCACCTCAAGAACACGAGAGAGAGAGATCAAACACATAGCTACTGGTACATACCCTCAGTGCCGAGGGTGAACTACTCCCTCCTCGTCATGGAGAGCGCCGGGATGATGAAGATGGCCACCGATGAGGGTTCCCCCTCCGGCAGGGTACCAGAACAGGGTCCCGATTGGTTTTTGGTGGCTACAGAGGTTTGCGGCGGTGGAACTCCCGATCTCTTCTGCTCCCCGATCGTTTTTGGGTATATGGGTATATATGGGAGGAAGAAGTACGTCAGGGGAGCCATGAGGGGCCCACGAGGGTGGAGGGCGCGCCCTAGGGGAGTGGGCGCACCCCCCTGCCTCGTGCCTCCCTCGTTTCTTTCCTGAGGTGCACTCCAAGTCTATCGGGTAGCTTTCCTTCCAAAAATAACTTCTCCAGAAGGTTTCATTCCGTTTCGACTCCGTTTGATATTCCTTTTCTTCGAAACACTGAAACAAGGGAAAAAACAGGAACTGGCACTGGGCTCTGGGTCAATAGGTTAGTCCCAAAAATAATATAAAAGTGCATAGTAAAGCCCATAAAACATCCAAGATGGATAATATAATAGCATGAATACTTCATAAATTATAGATATGTTGGAGACGTATCACCCATCATATGAGCGCGAGTGTGGATCACACCATAGGGTTAGTTGTATGTTGATAGGACTATGTATTGGAGGGCAAGGGTGACAGTAGCTTCAGCCTAGCATAGAAATTGATGCATACGGGATTGAAGGGCGACCAATATATCTTAAGACTATGGTTGGGTTTTACCTTAATGAATGACAGTAGTTGCGGATGCTTGCTGGAGTTCCAATCATAAGTGCATATAATTCCATGTAACGGATGACATGCTAGCAGTGGCCTCTCCCACATAAAAACTTGTTATCGGTCTAGTAACATAGTTGATTACTTAGGGACAATCTGCAACTCCTACCACCACTTTTCCACACTCTCCATACGAATTTAATTGTTTATTTATCTAAACAGCCCCTAGCTTTTATTTACATGCTCTTTATTATCTTGCAAACCTATCCCACAACACCTACAAAGTACTTCTAGTTTCACAGTTGTTCTATGTAAAGCAAGCATTAAGCGTGCGTAGAGTTGTATCGGCGGTCGATAGAACTTGAGGTAATATTTGTTCTACCTTTAGCTCCTTGTTGGGTTCGACACTCTTACTTATCAAAAGAGGCTACAACTAATCCCCTACACTTGTGGGTTATCAAGACCTTTTTCTGGCGCCGTTGCCGGGGAGCAATAGCGTGGGGTGAATATTCTCGTGTGTGCTTGTTTGCGTTATCACCAAGTAGATTTTATTTTTGTGCTCTTCTTTTCTATCTTTAGTTATGGGTAGGAAATGTAAAATACCAAAAAATTTAGTTATACTTACTACACCAATGGTTGAAAAACCACCCAAAATCTATCACGCTGTTGAAGCTTTTTACTTGGATCATCTTCGATCCATTTGTGCTCATGCTGCAACCCAACTAGTTTAGTTGAGGGCAAATCATTAAATGAGCATGCTTATTATGTGCGACACCACTTATCTGAAAAGGGGAAACTTTTACGGCATCATATTAATACTCTGCATTGTTATGCTTGGAATTTATGCGAAATACATGATTTTACTTGTTGTTCTGAAGACCCTAAGAAACACCTTACCTACCAATGTGAGTTTAGTGATAATGGAATTCTATCTTCTTATGCTAAGGGTGTTTATAATTACTATGGGGTTGAACAAATTGAAGAATGATACGTCTCCAACGTATCTGTAATTTATGAAGTATTCATGCTGTTATATTATCTCTTTTGGATGTTTATGGGCTTTATTAAACACTTTTATATTACTTTTGGGACTAACCTATTAACCCAAAGCCCAGTGTCAGTTTCTGTTTTTCCCTTGTTTCAGTGTTTCGCAGAAAAGGAATATGAAACGGAGTCCAAACGGAATGAAACCTTCGGGAAAGTTATTTTTGGAACGGAAGCAATCCGGGGGACTTGGAGTGCACGTAAGGGAAGCAACGAGGAAGGCATGAGGTAGGGGGCGCACCCACCCCCTGGGCGCGCCCTCCACCCTCGTGGGCCCCTCGTGGCTCCCCTGACGTATCTCTTTCTCATATATATACAAATATACCCTAAAACCTTCAGGGAGCAGAATAGATCGGGAGTTCCGCCGCCGCAAACCTCCAGAGCCACGAAAAACCAATCGGGACCCTGTTTCGGCACCCTGCCGGAGGGGGGATCCCTCACCGGTGTCCATCTTCATCATCCCGATGCTCTCCATGATGAGGAGGGAGTAGTTCACCCTCGGGGCTGAGGGTATGTACCAGTAGCTATGTGTTTGATCTCTCTCTCTCTCTCTCTCTCGTGTTCTTGAGGTGATACTATCTTGATGTATCGCGAGCTTTGATATTGTAGTTGGATCTTATGATGTTTCTCCCCCCCTCTACTCTCTTGTAATGGATTGAGTTTCCCCTTTTAAATTATCTTATCGGATTGAGTCTTTTAATGATTTGAGAACACTTGATGTATGTCTTGCGTGGGATAACCATGGTGACAATGGGTTATTCTATTGATTCACTTGATGAATGTTTTGGTGATCAACTTGCAGGTTCCGCCCATGATCCTATGCATAGGGGTTGGCACACGTTTTCGTCTTGACTCTCCGGTAGAAACTTTGGGGCACTCTTTGAAGTACTTTGTGTTGGTTGAATAGATGAATCTGAGATTGTGTGATGCATATCGTATAATCATACCCATGGATACTTGAGGTGACATTGGAGTATCAGGTGACATTAGGGTTTTGGTTGATGTGTGTCTTAAGGTGTTATTTTACTACAAACTCTAGGGCTATTTATGACACTTATAGGAATAGCCCAATGGATTGATCGGAAAGAATAACTTTGAGGTGGTTTCATACCCTACCATAATCTCTTCGTTTGTTCTCCGCCATTGGTGACTTTGGAGTGACTCTTTGTTGCATGTTGACGGATAGTTATGTGATCCAATTATGTTATTATTGTTGAGAGAACTTGCACTAGTGAAAGTATGAACCCTAGGCCTTGTTTCAACGCATTGCAATATCGTTTTTGCTCACTTTTATCATTAGTTACCTTGCTGTTTTTATATTTTCAGATTACAAAAACCTATATCTACCATCCATATTGCACTTGTATCACCATCTCTTCGCCGAACTAGTGCACCTATACAATTTACCATTGTATTGGGTGTGTTGGGGACACAAGAGACTCTTTGTTATTTGGTTGTAGGGTTGTTTGAGAGAGACCATCTTCATCCTACACCTCCCACGGATTGATAAACCTTAGGTCATCCACTTGAGGGAAATTTGCTACTGTCCTACAAACCTCTGCACTTGGAGGCCCAACAACGTCTACAAGAAGAAGGTTGCGTAGTAGACATCAAAGAATTTGTTGCTTTTAAGGGTGCTTATGAAATTGCTTCTTTGATTGAAAAGTATGATACTACTCTTTATGAATCTGAAAATTTTGCCATACTTAAATATTGCTGTGAAAATTGTGCTTCTAATGCTTATATTAATGAGTATATTGAGAAAGTCTCCGCTGTCCAAGAAGAGACTAATATTTTGCAGGAATCTATGAAAGAAGAAATTGATGACACTATAAGCTTATTAGATTAAAAAGATGAGGAGGAGAGCGAAGAACAAATGGAGGAAGAGTGGATTGATCACCCGTTCCCACCTTCTAATGAGAGTAACTCTTTATTCCATACATTGTTTAATTTCCCTTCATGCTTACCGAAGGATGAATGCTATGATCCCCTGGATTTATTTGAAATATTCCTTTTTGATGAACTTGATGCTTGCTATGCTTGTGGACATGATGCCAATATGAATTATGCTTATGGAGATGAACTTGCTATAGTTCCTTATGTTAAGAATGAAATTGTTGCTATTGCACCCACGCATGATAGTCATATTATCTTTTTGAATTCTCCCAACGACATTACATCGAGAAGTTCATGCTTATTAAGGATTATATTGATGGGGTGCACTCTACTATTGCACATGATGATTTTGGTAAATATAATATGCATGTGCTTGCTACTCCTACTTGCAATTATTATGAGAGAGGAACTACATCTCCTCCTCTCTATGTTTCCAATACAATAAAATTGCAAAGAAACTGTTTATGCTATGTATCGGCCTTTACTTTGTGTGCATGAATTGTTCTTTTATGACATGCTGATGCATAGGAAGAGAGTTAGACTTCATTTTTGCATGATATATGTCGCTTTGTGCTCAATACTAAATTACAAATCATTGTTAATTAAAATTGGCTTTGATATACCTTGGGATCCGGGTGGGTCCATTACTTGAGCACTATATGCCTAGCTTAATGGTTTTAAAGAAAACGCTGCCAAGGAGAAAACTCGAAAGTTTTAGAGAGTCATTTTTTTCTTCTGATGAGTGCTTTTAAAAAGTTTAAGAACAAAAAACCTAAAAAAATTCAAAAAGAAAAGTGAAAGTAAGAAAGACGAGCACCATTGAAATGGCGGAGCTCCTTGAACTTTGTTCATGCCCATGGAAACTTTGCAAAACTTGAATTACATAAACTTTTCAACAAAAATAATTATCCCCTTGTACAAATCCATTGTATTATAAAAATAATGTGCCAAGATTTATCTTTAGGATGATTAGATTGCTTGTTTGGTATGTGCAGTGAAAAAACAGAAACTTTGGCTGTAGTGCGTTAATTTAGATTTTCTACTGGACGTCGAAAGTTTATGAAATTTTTACACAGTACTTCTATAAAAATTGTTTATTTTTCCTAATTTTTTAGAATTTTTAGCGTTACAGAAGTATGGACAACGTTTAGATTTCTACAAACTGTCCTATTTTTGACAGATTCTGTTTTTGATGCATTGTTTTGCTTGTTTTGATGAACCTTGGGTTGTATCGTTGGTAAGACTTGGAGAAGTTATAATACAGTAGGGATAATGCAAAAATAAAATATTAATGGGTTTTCAACAGTACTTAAAGTGGTGATTTGCTTTATTATACTAACGGATCTCACGAGGGTTTTGTTAAGTTTTGTGTGATTGAAGTTTTCAAGTTTTGGGTGAGTTCACAATGGATGAAGGAATAAGGAGTGGCAAGAGCATAAGCTTGGGGATGCCCGAGGCACCCCAAGGTAATATTCAAGGACTCCCAATCAACTAAGCTTGGGGATGCCTGATACATCTCCATCATATCTATAATTTTTGATTGTTTCATGCCAATATTATACAACTTTTATACACTTTTGGCAACATTTTATATGATTTATTTGGACTAACATATTGATCCGGTGCCCAGTGCCAGTTCCTGTTTGGTATATGTTTTTTGTTTCGCGGAAAATCCATATCAAACGAAGTTCAAACAAGATAAAAATTTATGGAGAATTATTTTGGAATATTTTTGATTTTTGGGAGGTGGAATCAACGCAAACGGGGGCCCACAGTGACCACAACCCACGAGGGCGCGCCGGGCACCCCCTGGCGCGCCTAGGTATCTTGTCCCCTCGTCAAAGGTCAGTTGGGGCCCTTCTTCCGACGTAGGAAAGACAATTTATGGAAAAAAATTGTGTAAAAATTTCAGCACAATTGGAGTTACGGATCTTCGAGAATTTAAGAAACCGTGAAGGGCCAGATCTAGGAAACGTGAAACAGAAGAGAACAGAGAGGGAGATCCAACCTCGGAGGGGCTCCCGCCCCTCCGCCGCCATGGAGACCATGGACCAGAGGGGGAACTATCCTCCCATATAGGGGGAGGCCAAGGAAGAAGAAGAAGGAGGGGCTCTCTCCCCCTCTCTCCCGGTGGCGTCGGAGTGCCGCCGGGGCTAGGATCGTGATGGCAATCTACATCAACAATCTTGCTACCATAAACACCTACTCTCTCCCCCTCTATGCAGCGGTGTAACACCCCTTCTCCCTGCTGTAATCTCTACTTAAACATAGTGCTCAACTTCATATATTATTTCCCAATGATATTTGGCTATCCTATGATGTTTGAGTAGATCCGTTTTGTCCTGTGGGTTAATCGTGATCTTGGTTGGTATGATTGTATATTTTATCTATGGTGCTGTCCTACGGTGTCCTCCATCTCGCGCAAACGTGAGGGGTCCCCGCTGTAGGGTGTTGCAATACGTTCATGATTTTCTTATGGTGGGTTGCGAGAGTGACAGAAGCTTAAACCCGAGTAGGTGGGTTGTTGCGTGTGGGATAAAGAGGACTTGATCTTAATGCTATGGTTGGGTTTCACGACCTTAATGATCTTTAGTAGTTGCAGATACTTGCTAGAGTTCCAATCATAAGTGCATATGATCCAAGTAGAGAAAGTATGTTAGTTCATGCCTCTCCCTCATAAAGAATTGCAAGAATGATTACCGGTACTTGTTATCAATTGCCTAGGGACAAATGACTTTCTTGTTGACAAAAGCTATCTACTTCTATTACCTTGCAATTTATTCGTTTTATTCTCGCAAAGTACTCGTAGTTTTATTCTTGCAAAGTATTTTCATACTTGTTTTAGGTAAAGGAAACGTCAAGTGTGCGTAGAGTTGTATCGGTGGTCGATAGAACTTGAGGGAATATTTGTTCTACCTTTAGCTCCTCATTGGGTTAGACACTCTTATTTATCAAAAAAGGCTACAAATGATCCCCTATACTTGTGGGTTATCAAGACCTTTTTCTGGCGCCATTGCCGGGGAGCAATAGCGTGGGGTGAATATTCTCGCGTGTGCTTGTTTGCTTTATCACTAAGTAGTTTTTATTTTCTGTTTTAAGTTGTTCTCCACCTTTAGTTATAGATATGGAACACGAAACACCAAAAAAATTAGTTGTACTTGTTATTCATGGAGATGGGGGACCTCCTAAAACCCTCGATGCTCGTTATGTGAAAGATATTATGCACTACTTTGATAATCCTGAGAAAACCCCATTCAACTATATAATGGGAATAACGTTGGATCAACGTGAATACTTTAGGGATTATCACTTGACTCATAAAGGAAATTTTTATGGGATCAAATTCATATGTTGCATTGGTATGCTCGGGACATGAGATGTGATTATAGTTGTTACTCTAGGATGAACGCTCCACACCTTCCCTTTTCATGCAAATTTAATGATAGTGAAACCTTGGCTTCTTATGACAGTGGTAGATATGATTATTATGTTGTGGAACAAATAGAAGAATTTGTTGCTTTTAAGGGTGCTTATGAAATTGAATCTTTGTTTTTAAAGT